>NW_005871442.1:735017-803918 GCF_000147115.1 Myotis lucifugus | reverse complement strand
ATATATATATATATATATATATATAAAGACTCCAAATCTAGAATTTCCCACTGCACCATGTGCTTCCCTGGGAGGCCAGCAAATGTGGAGACACAGAACACAAAATATAGCAGGTGGCCCAGTTGACATCAGCAGGCCCCATTCAGACAAAAAACACTGTCCACTTTCTCCCAACTTAGCAAGCAGGCTTCTACTCCTTGGTTGACTGCTGATGACATCTGCAGGTTCAGCTGACCCTCACTCTAAGTTGGTATGCAGGTTTTATTCGGGCCAACTTTCTACCCTCAAGTGGCCAACATTGACTCAGAATCTTCTCAAAGGGAAAGAGGTCAGCATCTTGGCACATCTCTTTAAAGCCATTTTCACATGCTGCTATAGGTTCTCTAGGGAGCTCGATAATATTCTGGGCTCAGTGACTTCAACCCTAATAAACTCATGGAGTATTTACTTATATGGGATTTTTCAACCCCACTTTTCAATCTGGGCTGAAGAATCAGGCAAAATGCCTTGAATTTATCCTGGGAATCATAAAATGGATTCTGCAGAGTGGTATTGGTTAAAAAATAGTTCTCCATCTGGAAAGTAGAGAAGTGCTGGAGAACCACCTTCCTTGAAGTTAAAATGAAAACAACGCTTTTAGTTTAGGGATGAATTGAGTGAGAGGAGGAATAGGATTTCTCCAGGTTCTTTCCAGGTGCAGCTCTGAGAAAGTAACATTTTTTCTTAAACATAGTAAAGAAGAGGATGATACTATATTTCTCAATTGGAGATTTTTTATTTAAGTCCTTGAGGCAGATCTGGGGCATTAAGGTCAGCCAATTTCAGGGTCTATTAGACAAAATCAAGAATTCAACCAATCTGTTTTCCTTATTTCCTCATTCCTTTTGGCACATTTTTACTCCTGCCATGGAAGCCTTCTCCTCCCCCCACCCCCCTTGCTTCAAGTAGAATACTATTCCTTTATTCTGCTATTAAAGCCTGCTAAATGGCAAATATAACCTAATGTGTATTGAGTAACATTCATTGTTTAATATATTAATTAACCTAAGAGAAGGACTTCACTGGTATTTATAAAATGACAGGCAAGAAGTCTCCTCTTCCACTTTATTTCTACATTGACCCTGGACCTTTGTTTCTGGCATAGTACCCTGGAAATAGCATGGTCTGGGAAATAACACCCAGACAGCCTCTGGATGACCTTGAGCAGCCAGCACTTCTTGGGCCTCAACTTTCTCCTTTATAAAACAACTAGAGGCCTGGTGCACGAATTCATGCATTGGGGTGGGGGGTCCCTCGGCCTGGCTGGAGATCGGGCCAATCAAGGTGTGGGAGGTTGGCCAGCAGGGGGGGAGGGGCTGCAGAAGGTTGGCTGTGGGAGCACACTGACCACCAGGGGGCAGCTCCTGCATTGAGCTTCTGCCCCCTGGTGGTCAGTACGTGTCATAGTGATTGGTTGTTCTGGTTGTTCCAGTCATTCTGGTTGCTTAGGCATATATATATAGCTAGCTATGAGGGTGAACTCTGTGAAATTGTCATTTTAGTTTCTCAACCTAATATCTCTCAGTGTTGTCATGAGTTTTAAATGAGATATCATGTGCAAAGTGTGTAGCACATACTCAATCACGTTTCAGATGTTCCTCTACTGTTAGTTTATTCCCCTTGCTTATTCAGTCTACTTCAATGCCATAACAGTGGTATTCCTCTTTCATTCTAACAATGAAAACCAGGGCACCACCCATTTTCCATTAAAAGTCCTTTTATCTTTCACTTCTGTTTTTGGTTCACATGTTGGAACATTACTCATCTAAATAACGGAGAGCTACTGAGCTGTAGGGTTTCTTAAAATTTTCTTAGGGTAACTGATAATGGCCCCTTCCCCTCCTCCCACTCAATCTTTTTTATATATTTTTCCCTCCAAAAAGATGCTTTGCCCCAGAAACTGGCTATTTATACTACGTATGTTCCAGAAAGCCCTTATAATGAACCATACAAATCTATTTGCCCTGCTGCTACTATAATTGCCTATATCTTATTATAACTTAATATGTAACAGATTTTTTTGGCGAGGCTAGAAGCAACTGAGCATTCACTGAAAACGCAGATGCTGAAGGTTGTTGAGGAGCTAGTGAACCCACTAATTGGATAAGGGGGGGGTGGAGATGGTGTGGAAATTTAATTAAACTGGCATTTGTTCTAGCTGCTGAAAATATTAATCAGAAAATGAGTTACACAAAAAAGTAAAAGGCAGGGTGACATGAAAAAATGCCATTGGTGCCATTCTTCCTAGCAAAGAGGAGAAAGTGATTTCCTTTTTTTTTTTTTTCTATACGGTGTGGGTCATCTGTCCAGTGAGCTCTGCCTACAGCTTGTTTGGGCAAATTTCACAAAGAAAGGCACTTGGAAAGCTGTGATTTGAGAGGAGGAGTGTAAGATTCTTGATTTGGGGACCAGATGCATCTCTTGGCAGTTCTTGATACAAACATAAAGATAAAATATGTGTCTAAAAAAAAAAGAGAGAAAGAAGAAAAAAAGCCATTTTTCTTCCTTCTAAAGAAACACTCCTCCCAACAAGAGATGAGCTGAACATCTGCATCCATTCAAACAATACTGCTTAAACAATTGTCAAATTTGAGAGGGGTGGCTGAGGGTTTTGAACCAGGCATTTAAATACATTCCATAACCCAGGAGCCATTGGGAAGACATCGCCCTCCCTAGGCTTGCAAACAAGAGTGGAGGAGGGCAAACACAGATGGGGACACTTGTGTTTGGTTTGAGAGCTGCTTTCCTAGCTTTGTTTAAGTGCTTTGAGTGGCCTGGATAGTCGTTCCCCTATAGATCATTGCCCCCTTCGCTACCGGGGACAGCTTAGCCCTGCAGGAAACTCTGGGTTAATGGACTTATCTGAAGAGCCTGGAAGGCAGAGGAATATAATTCTTTACGCAGGAGGCCAAAGGCCCCTGAGTTCTCGCTTCAGGATTGGCCATTTGGACTGCAGCTTCCAGAAGAGCCTTTCTTGGTCAATGGGGGTGTCGGGGAGGAGGGTGGAGAGGGGGCTTGCTTTAAGAAAACCTATTATACAAAGCTGAGAATGTACAAATGCACAGTGTTCTTGCTTCTTTGTCATGGTTGCTTTTTATTTATTTTTTAAAATTGATTTGGAAAACTGATGACCAATGCTGATTTGGCACAAGATGTGTGACAATCCTTTTACATAAAATTCTCACTATTTGTGAGTGAGAAGGGCCTTGAGAACTGCAGCTCCCACATGAGGAACTGCTGAATTGGACACACTTTCCTATAACCTCTGACGTCCAGATCCCCAGGCACCTCCCCTGCTCTTTCCTTGGCCATGTAGCAAGAAGGCAAAGCCAGCAACTAGAAGAGGAATGGCTTTTCCTTTACTCCATTTAGTTCACCCAGAATAGTCTCTGCATTCATTTCCTATGGCGCCTTAATGAGGTACCACAAACTGGGTGGCTTCAAACAAGAGAAATATGTTGTCTCAGTTCTAGAGTCAAAAAGTGCAAAATTAAGGTATTGATAGGGCCGTGCTTACTCTGAAGCCTCTAGGGCAGCGATTCTCAACCTGTGGGTCCTGACCCCTTTGCGGGTCAAACTACCCTTTCACAGGGGACCATTGGAAAACACATATATAATTACATATTGTTTTGTGATTAATCACTATGCTTTGTGTTCAATTTGTAACAATGAAAATACATCCTGCATATCAGATATTTACATTACGATTCATAACAGTAGCAAAATTACAGTTATGAAGTAGCAACAAAAATAATTTTATGGTTGGGGGTCACCACAACATGAGGAACTGTATTAAAGGGTCGCGGCATTAGGAAGGTTGAGAACCTCTGTTCTAGGGGAAAATCCTCCCTTGCCTCTTCCCAGCTTCTGGTGGTTCCTGGCAATCCTTGGCATTCCTTGGCTCGCCTCCAACCTCACCTGGTCATCTTCCCTCTGGATTGGTCTGTGTCTCTGTGTGTGCCCTTTGCTTTTCTCTTATAACGGCACCAATCACTGGACTAGGGACCGCCCTCATCCAGTATGACTTTATCTTAACTTGCTTACACCTGCAAAGACTATTTCCAGATCACGTCACATTCACAAATACTGGAAATGGGACTTGAACATATCTCTTTGGGGGACATAGTTCAACCTACAATAGTCCTCATCAAAAGACTATTATTTCTATTTGAGTCTACATGTCAATCTGGATTTTAAAGAAGGTCCATAATAAAAATAAAAATGGGATGATTGAGCTTTAATTTCTCTCCCTCTGATGAATGTATATCCCCAACTTGACCAAACTTGTACCAAAATAAATTACAGGCAAAATAACACTGCAAATTAAAATGTATCCTGCAATTCTTGAACACTTAAAAAAGTTTTAAAATGTCTATTTAAAAATCAGTGCACTACAGCCAACTGCTGTTTCTTAATTTACTGTGGGATTATAGCTTTCTTGCATTTTAGTGTTTCAATGTCCCTCCTATTATGAAGTAATGGATAATTCTAAATGGTATTTATTTTAAAATCGTTTATAATGTCCTCACTTAGTAAACTAAAATGTTGACAATCTTATCAATTCCTAAAGTATTTTGGGCCATTTTATTACCCAGTAAAATCTAAAAGCATGAGAATCACTATCATAGGAGATTTCTATTTTCATCCCTTGTGCCTAAAGAGTTTCCTTTATAAAAATAATATCTTGCCCTAGCCGGTTTGGCTCAGTGGAGAGCATTGGCCTATAGATTGAAGTGTTTGATTCTAGTCAAGAGCAGGTACGTAGTTTGCAGGCTCAATCCCTGGCCCTGATTGGGGTGTGTGCGTGAGACAACCAATGGATGTGTCTCTCTCACATCGATGTACTCTCTTTGTGTCTCTCCCTCCCCCTTCCACTCTCTCTAAAAATCAATGAAAAAATATCCTTGGTAAGGATTAACAACAACAAAAAAGAATCTCTTAAATAGAGGTCATCACTAGTTCCATAAAGTTTTGACTTTTATTCTTGTTGTTGTCCATAAAATTAAGAAGTTGTATAGGGATGGGATAGGATGAGCATTTGGAGATAACCCAAGGCTGACCACAGTGAAACAGAAGTTGGGGATTTTTAAAATGTGGTGACAATACATAAAGAAAGTTAATTCTGGTTTATATAAATTCTGTACATTCCTGGCTTTTCAGAGGCCCATTTTCTACATCAAACACAATGTGTCATTTTCAAATTGTGATGCTGATGCCTGAATGCATGGCAGTGATTCAGTATTTGTCTGCAAGAACCAAAATTCCATGAGATTTTGTCTAAGTGATCAGATAATCTCTCCCTATTAGTCATGAGATTGGGAGCCCCAGGTTGGTGATAGTATTGATGCTTCAACAAATTAGCAAGTCATGGGTAGGATAGCAGAGTGAATAATTAGTCTACAACCTGGATTCCTAGGTATGTGGAGGGTTTTTTGTTGTTGTTGTTTTGTTTTTTAATGTGAAAAACTATTTCAGACATACACATTTCAATAGGAACAGCTTCTGGTAATTTGAAAGAAGTTATCCAAGCATTAGATCTGATGATTAGACAAGATTGACTCTGGGTATAATCACTTAGCCTTATTAAAGCTCTTTAGAGCTCTCAAGAGAAGTTGATTAATTATTGGCAGGCAGGATATGAGAAAACCCCACTGGACTGTGGTTACCTAGTGTTAGAAATCAAAGCTGAGGAATGACTTAATAAAGCCTGTCCTAGGACCTGGGGAAAGGAAACACATTTCCGTTATCTCTGGGAGGACAACTTGACGAACTTCCTATCAGGACCTTGAGGAATTTTTACATGAAATTATTATGTCCTTTCCCTAGAGATTTTGATGTGACACATTTCTGAGATGAGTAGGTAAGGGGGCTGGGAGCTCAAAGTTCTTCTTTCTGTGTACTTCCATGGTCCCCACCATGTGATCCTGTGAGTGAAGGGAATGAGGATTTGGCTCTCTCCACCAGGACTTGCTCTGTCAAGCTATGATCACAGAAAGAGTAGGTGCAGATACATCATTATAATGTAGATACACCCTCCTTGCCTATACACAGTCCAGGGTCAGTTTTAACTTTGGTGAATGATCCTTTCTAGATTAGGTTATTCTTAAATGGAGTAGGCTTTTTGGGGTATTCTAAACTAAGGAAAGGCCTTTGATGTGGAAGGGAACTTTCACTCCTCTCCCTTCACAATTCTGCTTAAGTCCAGAGGGGAGGAAATTCTGTTCCTCTCCTCTTCTCCACATACATACTCTATCCTTCCCAAGGAAGTCAGCTGACTCAACTGGTAGAATAAATAACATTAACTGGGCCACCTTCTGGTCGGGGAGTTACCAGTATCAGACTTCAGGTATGGTCTTCCTTCTATTTCTGTCTGCTTATGCTATTCTTGCTCCCCCTTTTTTTTTTAACCCTCACCCGAGGATGTTTTTCCATTGATTTTTTTAGAGAGAGTAGAAGGGAGAGGGAGAGACAGAGAGAAACATCGATGTGAGAGAGACACATCGATTGGTTGCCTCCCAACTAGGGCCAGGGAACCTGCAACCAAGGTATGTGCCCTTAAATGGAATCAAACTCAGGAACCTTCAGTCCTCGGGCTGATGCTCTATCCACTGAGCCAAACTGGCTAGGGCTAGGGCCTTGCTCTTTCAAGGCAGGCTGGTTATCCCTGGCCACAAAGATTATGGAGTTAATAGATGTATGGTCTGCTCTACAAACCTAGTCAAATCTATTAAAGGAGGAAGTAGATTAAGCCACATTGTCTAGCATTGTTTACCAGATTTGTCCCCAGTTGTGGGAGAGAAAGGGAATGGAAGATGAGAAGGAGATTCTGGCTTGAGAATACTACCTTACATTCCTCCCACAGCTTTGCAATTAGTTCCTCTGTAAATAAACCATCTTCAATGAGTGTGCCCCTGGAGCCCTAACTGATAAGATAACCTTTATATAAAAGTCACTATAAGATGAAAACTAACTTTTGTAAATTATGTTACTAATTACTTTTCAAAGGAGAGCTATTTTGAAATTTGGCTTTTCTTATATTTGAAGCTCTGGAATGCCTCACCTTTTCCCAACTATAGCTCTTTGGGTTCCTGAATGGTGAATACATTAACTTATTGATAGGCAATGTTAGTGTTTTAACCCCTTGACTTTGGAACCACATGGGAAATAGATACAGAGGGCAGAGAGGAATTAAGATTTTAACTGTATTGCCTGTTGAGAATGGGGTTCACCCTCTCCACCTAAAATTAGACTTACGTGCCCACTCATATGCAAAGTGAGGAAATGCTGCTCAGGTGAGTTTACCTTCCACAGCACTCAGGAAGAGCAGAGAACACTGACTCTGTGGACAGTCCCAGAGAGTCAACCCAGAAGGGGCCGAGCCCTGCAAGTTCTACTCCAGTTTTCAGCTCACAAATCAGATAAACCATTCCTTATTCCTTGGCAAAAGGTCGAGAGGGACATAAAAGGAAGGGAAGCATATATTTTGGAAAAGGGAGAAAAGTTTCTATTTTATGGAACAAGGAAAGATTTACAAAGAGGATTTCTTCTATATATAAACAATCTTCTAGAATCAAAACCTTCTTCTGTGCTGACTGTAGATTGGCAATGGTATGGCTTTTTTGATGTTTTAAGGTGAAAGCTTCCTTCCCTGCTAAGTCCCCATATGGTGTGGGAGAGAAGGGGAAGGAATGTATCCTGCACTGGGCTGGTATCATATTCCTATTCTTCAGACACCTCTTTAATAAATTCAGTATTATTTCAACTAGAGGCCCAATGCACAAAATTCACGCAAGGGGCTCGGGCCTCGCAGCCACAGTGGCAGTGCCTTGCCTCGGCCCCTGCAGCCCCAGCTTCCTCTAGAAGGTCATTCAGCTGTCCAGTCTAATTAGCATATTATGCTTTTATTATTATAGATAAGAATGAATGAATAAAATCTTCTTTAATTTAACAGACTTTATGAAGTGTCTGTCATATGCTGAATTCTATGCTAGGTAGTGATGCAGTAATAAAAGACAAGAACTACTAGTATATCCTGAAGATATTCAAAGATCAATGAGAAAGAGAGGTACACAAGAACAAGGTGACCATAACAAGTCATAAGAAATAATAGTAGCTCATATTTATCAAGTGTGGAATGTGCCAGATATTGATGTATGCACTTTTCATGTATTGTATGATTTAGTCTCATAGCAGCTCTACAAGGTATGTACTTGTATTATCCCCACTCTACAGTTGAGGAACCTGAGGCACAGTTATTAAGCCACTTCTCCAAGGTAACACAGTAAATGGCAGAATTGGGATTTGAACTCTAGCACTTTGACTAATGGCCTGAGCTGCTGAATGATGCAAACATCCTGTGGTAGATTTCACCTCATAAAAAAAGGGGGGAGACATATGTAATACTCTTTGTAATACTTTAAGCAATAAAACTAAATTTAAAAACAAAAAACATCCTGTGGTAGAATTAAGCATGGGTAACTCTGGGTTTGCAGAGAAAGCATTCCCACCCAAGACCATGGAGGTTCGAGGGATTCTTTCAGGAGAGTGCAGGGGTTGTAACCTGTTTCTTAGGTCTTTGGGAGCAGCAGGAGAATATTACCCTGTATAGCAGAGCCTCCTATTCATTCTAATTCAAGGTCCAGGAGAGTCAAAGTTCCCTCTGAGACCCGCTTGGCCTTGTCTTTACTCCCCTTCTGGAGATAGGCCCATGGATTGGGCCAGAGGAACCAAGCTCCTCTTCCTTCAAAACATCCCAGGGCTAAGTCAATGTCCCTTTAAGGATCCAGAAACAGTCTTACCAACCTATGTCATAAAGAACAGATCCATGAGTGATTCTGGCCACTTCTTGCCTAATGACAAAGTTGTGAGCATCTCCCTATTGCAATCAAGTGTGGGCTTCATGTGGTTAGATGGGCTCAAACTTTTCTTTGTAAGATCTCAGACAGGCAGAGCATTCTGGAGAGACTCCCATTGTTCTGAGATGCTTTGGAGATGAGTTGGAGTCCTGTGAGGAATTCCAGTCAAATTCCCCCATGGAGTGCAGAGTAAATGTTCTGTGTGCTGACACCCACAAAGTGACAGATGTGGTTAGCACCTGTATAAGGTCTTTATTGACTCCTGGCTCAGCTTCCTGGAATCCCTGCAGGACAAGGCTGTTGATTATCTCCAGGACACATTTGCTCTTCTCACACTTTCCCTTAACACCCAGGTGAAGAGAGTCCAGTAACTCAGGGCTCCAGTCCCCTTTTCTCTGCTTATGTTGACTTGTAAAACAATCCCATAGGATTGGTGGGAGGGAGTTGAGCTAAGGCAGCCTATTGTCAGCTCCCATTAACTGATGGCTAATATTATTATTGTTGTTGTTACGCTTATTAAGTGTTAACAAGTGAGTGTATATAAATATGCTAAATTGAAGACACAGCATTATCCTATGGAATTCTCTGAAGCCTCTCTCTCTCTCTCTCTCTCTCTCTTTCTCTCTCTCTCTTTAAAATTGATTTCAGAGAGGGAGAGAGAAGGATAGAGAGATAGAAACATCAATGATGAGAAAGAATCATTGATTGGCTGCCTCCTGCATACCTCACGCTGGGGAACAAGCCCGCAACCCAGGCATGTGCCCTTACTGGGAATCAAGCCTCGACCTCCTGGTTCATAAGTCAATGCTCAACCACTGAGCCACACTGGCAGAGCTAGTCTCTCATTTTTTTCATGGCTATAGGATAGGCAGGTAGGGACCAGGTTACCTGGAGCCCAGCTAGAAATGGGTGTTCTTGATAGTAGCTCTATATCCCAAACATGTTGCTCTTTATCCAGGAGTTTACCTTAATAGTTTGGGGGTGTTTTTCTAATTATTTTCAAAATCTAAAGAAGATTCCTGTCTGCTTTATAAAGTAGTATTTCAGCTACTGTTGATCAGACGCCTCAGGGTCTGGTTTTCTAGGATTGCATAAACCTATTTCTGTTCACTCAATCTATGCCCAGCATGATTTTATATACCTGTCTTTGGTTCTTTCCTACAAGGAAGAATTTCTTCACAAGTGGAGATGACTATTTAAAGAGCCATTTACACATATCTCTTCTAACACCTTTGGTGTCCTATCAGAAGTGAAAGAGTCTGCAAGTTGGATTAGCTTCTTATGAATCTTAGCTCCACTCTTGGTTAGGATGCCTACATCCCAAAGGACAATCTAACTAATGACCAAACTTGTGCTTTACTATCCAGGTTCCTTCAAGCAGCAGCAGCATGAATTCTCCAACCACAGTTGCTTATCTGTAAATGGGAATGATGAATATTAATATTAGTACTCCATAGCCTTGCAATATTCTCGATCTGGGTTCGCCCTTCTACTGTGTTTTTTGTAGACACTTCAAAATCCAATTCAAATGTCATCTCTTCTAAGATAGCTCTCCTGCTCTCTCAGGTAGAAGTTAACCATCCCCCTAGTACCTTTTCATTTTCTCTATTGTAATACTGATCCTTCTAAATGGCATTCATGTTTTAATGAGTCTATCTCTCCTGCCAGTGATGACAAACCTATGACATGCGTGTCAGAGGTGACACGTGAACTCATTTTTTTGGTTGATTTTTCTTTGTTAAATGGCATTTAAATATATAAAATAAATATCAAAAATATAAATCTTTGTTTTACTATGGTTGCAAGTATCAAAAAATTTCTATATGTGACACGGCACCAGAGTTAAGTTAGGGTTTTTCAAAATACTCACACGCCAAGCTCAAAAGGTTCGCCATCACTGTGCTAGACTGCTTCCTGAGATTGGGCACTGGGTCTAGGTCATGTCTTTGCCACTGCCAGAGAAGCCAACAGAGATGGCCTTCCTTAAATGCTCTCTGATTTGAAAAGAACTGCAGAGACTGCCAAAGAGATGAGCAGACCCAAAAGTGCCCAGAAGTGTGGTGACTAAAAGAAAATCCAAAAACCCTCCACCCCAGCTCCTCTGTACAACTTCTAGACAGTGTTTCTTTTCACAGGTGCTGGGCCAACTGTGCAGGGTTAGGGGCACATCAAGGACATTTCTGAAAGTTACACCATGCCTCTGCCTGTTCAGAAAGAAAGGACCTCGCGAGTCACTCTGCCCTGGCATTCTGTCAGATGCAGTGACAGCACTGGGGCATGTGGCAGGGAGTATGGAAAGGAGGCACATCACCGAAAACTTGTTGGCATTTCTTATTTATTTATTTTGTGGAAAGGAGGGTTGAGTGCTTCATGCCTATCTCACTCCTTCACTTGTATTCACGAAGTGCGTCTTCTTTCTTGGTATTTATTACTATGAGTCACTCCTCTGTGTGCCAGATGGGAGATGCAGAAGCTTGGCTCCTGTGAAGAAACGTGAGGTTTAGGGTAGGGAATCAGGCTGACAGTGGGGATCAGACTAGCAGTGGGGAAGGGAAGTGAGCTGGGCAGGGGATATGCAGATTCGTTTTTTAGATAGAATTAAGCTCTCAGTCCCCTCCATTTAGATGGAATTAAGCTCTAATCCCACAAGGTTTGATCTGTTCTCTAGAAATGGTTGTTCTCATATGTTTTCCTGCTTTGAGCCCATCTGCACATTTGCTAGAGAAATTCAATCCATATGGGCTCATTCATTTAACTCATTAAGCTGTTGTTTAATGAGAACAATTTTGTGACTGCAAATCCTTCATAGTTTACTTCTGGCAGCTATGATTTCCTGTTAGCGAAGAACCTGGGTTCTCAGGTCTTCAAACCCCCTGTTCTCACACTGAGACTTACCTTCATTCATTCCAGAGAGGGCTGGAGAGGGTTACCAGATGCCATACTGCCACCATATCTGTCTTTCTAGGTCGGGATAACAACATCCATCTAGGTCTGAAAGCTTTTAGAATCCTAAGTGCCATGGTTTTTGGATTTATTGCAAGTTACATCATTTCAATGATGCTGCTCCAATAATCCTGCTGGATATTATCTTTTCCTTGGTTTGATTTTCTTTCTGCCTCTCTTATTGATATCACTGTTCATTTCTTTCTTGTATAATAGATATAGCTAATGGTCTTATTAGATGATAACTTGCATATAGTGCTGTAGAGCACAGGCTTTAGGGTCAGGGAGACCAGGACAATCTTGGGTTGATGGGCATAGCACCTCAGAAAATGCAATTAAAATCACTGAGCCTTGGTTTCCTGTCTGTCTTTAAAATCTCTTTTAAAACTGTATAAAGTGAAATAGATACACAGAGAAAATGTGTAAACTATATACAGCTCAATGAATTTTTTTAATCCTCAACCAAAGATATGTTTATTAATTTGAGAGAGAGAGAGAGAGAGAGAGAGAGAGAGAGAGAGAAAGAGAGAGAGAGAGCAAAAGACAAAGGTGAGAAACATTGATCACTTGCTACCTATAAGCGCCCCAACAGGTGATTGAACCCACAACCTCCTAGGTATGTGTCCTGACCAGGAATTGAGTCCACAATATTTTAGTGTATAGGATGACACACTAACCATCTGAGCCACTGGACCAGGGCTTAATGAATTCTTGTAAAGTGAACACACTAGGTCACACCAATCAAAGCATAATATACAACTTTACAAAGTCCTTGGAAGCCCTCTCTGTGCCCTTTTCTTATCACACTTCATTTCTCTCACCTAAATGTAACTACAGTTCTGAATTATATGGCAATATCTTCTAAGATTAAAAATATCTTATATTTTTTTCTAATTTTACCTCCTAAATATATTGAAATACTGTAGTTTGTTTTTTTCTGTTTTGGCTGTTGTTTAATTGGAAATCTATAGTATATATTTTTGTACATGGCTTTTGTTCCTCGATATTATGTTTGTGTGATTCAGTCACCTTGTATGTAGCTGTGATCCACCCATTTGTATTACTGTATAGCATTCCATTGTACAATTATAACCACAGTTTGTTTATACTTGTGGTGGACATTTGGGTTATTTCCAATTTGTGGCCATGACAAGAAATGCTGTTATGAACCTTCTTGTCCATATCTCTGCTACTGTTTTCTTTTCATTTTTAGGTCTATAATCCACCTGAATTGATATTTTGTTTATGATGTTAAGGTAGGAGTCAAATTCATTTTTACCATCAGGCCCAATTGGCCTGATTGCCAGCCAGGCCTAGGGACCCTACCTGTGCACGAATTTCATGCACCAGGCCTCTAGTTTTATAATAAATCTTGATATCCAACAGAGCAAGTTTCCCTATTTTGTTTTCCTTCATTAGGTTCTCTTTGCTATTCTTGTTCCTTTGCATTTCTATTTATATTTTTGAATCATATTGAAAAAATCCAATATTTTGAAAATATCTTGAGGGTTTTTTTTTTAAGGGAAAATGAATCTGGAAAGAATTGAATACTTTTGAAATAGTGAGTCTTCTAATTCACAATCAAGATATATCTTTGTCTATTTAGGACTTTAAAATTTTTTCTCTTTATGTTTTATAATATTCTATGAGAAGGTTTTGCACAGATTTTGTTAGATTCATTACTAGGAATTTGATTTTTTAATCTAATTTTAATGGTATCTTTTTATAAAATTTATTTTCAAATTGCCACTTAATTTAGGGATGTAATTGTTTTTTTTATATATTGACCTTGTTTATTTTAATTTGCTTAGTCATTTAATTTAGATTATTTCCCATTTTAATGTTCATTGTTCCTTCCTGCCTCTATTTTTCTTCTGTCTGAAGAACACCCTTTAATATATCCTTTACTGCAGATCCACTGAGCAAATTCTATCAATCTTTCTTGATCTTAAATGACTGTTTTAATCTCCATTTTTCCCCAGTTTATTTGTTTGAATTGGGACCCTAATAAATTTTATACATGGTAATTGCTTAAGATTTTTAATTACTTTTAAGCTATAGTTTTTATCTCTTCCTTTTTTGAGACTACCATCTTTTCTTCTGCAGAGTTTCCCCATAAACTTATTTTTTCTGATATCATCTCTGGAGTATCACTTATCATGTTCCTCTCTCCCTGTATTTCTCAGAAATTTGTAATTAATGTATTTATTGCATGTAGAGTCAATTATTTGTTAAGACTATTCAGACATTTTATTAAGTCCTTTCATCACGAAGCATATTTTTTTCTGATGACAGAAATTATTAATAAAATGTAACATACCAATAACTCTCATATGTCAGACAAATCATTTGGTTGTCTGAAGCCTCTCATCTAGTAGTTTAAGAAAATTAGTGCTAATGTGAATAATATGCTCACATGTTCATGGTTTACTTGGGCCCTTATTCTTGAAAGATAGTTTGAATGACTAATAAGCTTACATTCTCTTTTATGGGAATTTTAAGATGTTACATCAATATCTTCTGGCATGAAGTATAGCTATTAAAAAGTCAAATGACAACATGATATTTTTAAATAAGTTACTTGGTAATTTTGTGTGGGTGTCCAAAGAAAATTTTATATTTCTATAAAGTTCTATTGTTTTTCTAGGATATATTTGGTATTGGTTGTTCTGGTTTGATTTTCCCAGCTAAGTATTGTGTCCTTTCAATATGTACTTCTGTTTTCTTTCTTTTAATTTCTACAAAGTTTTCTTGAATTATAGTTCAATTTTTTCCATTGCTCTGATTTACTTTTTTTCTTTTGATACTCCTTTTATAACATTCATAGATTTTTGCCTACCTTCTCTCTTTTATTTTCTCTCAAATTTTAGTCTCTTCATTTCAATTTGATTTTTTTTCCTTTTCACCTTCTATTTCTCTTAAAGAATTTTTTATTTTGTTTATTCCTGTGTTTCTTCTAGTTTAATTTTTACTTCTGAAATACATTGTCTTTTCTTTGTCATTCTTTCTCGAGTTTCATCGCTTCAATGCTGAGTTTTTAAATTTCTGATGTACAGTAGTGTCCTTTCATTCACAGGAGATATGTTCCAAGTCCCCCAGTGGATGCCTGAAACCATAGGCGGGACCAAACCCTTTTTTTCCTATGCATACATATCTATAATAAAGTTTAATTTATAAATAAGGCACAGTACAAGATTAGGAACAATAACTAATAATAAAATAGACCAATGATAACAATGTACTATAATTAAAGTTATGTGAATGTGGTGAATGTGGTCTCTCTCTTTCTGTGATAGCCAAGATGGCTGCTAAGTGACTAATGGGTAGGCAATGTATATAAGCTTGGATCTGCTGGACAAAGGTATGAATCACATCCCGGTGGGAGAGCAGGCCAACATGAGATTTCACCACCCTACTTAGAACCATGGGCAACTTCAAATTTATGATTTATTCCTGGAATTTTCTATTTAATATTTTCAGACTTCCGTTGACTGCAGGTAACTGAAACCATGGAAAATGAAACTGAAGATGGGGTGTGTGTGTGGGAGGGGGGAGGGAATTACTGTATGCTACTCTTTGATATCTTTATTTTCTTAATGTCTTTTAGCTTGGTTTTATATATGAGGGTACAGTCTTTGTGGACATGTCTTCCAGGTGCAGTTTCAGTGTCTATAGAGATGTTATTCTGCTCTTTATTTTCTTTTATCTCTTGATAACTTCATGAAATGTGTTATTAAACGTTTAGGAAGGAGGCTGAATAGTTTTTCTAGCTTTGTTACTCAAGAGCTCCTCCTATTGTTCTTCTAAATGTTAAAAAAATATGGCCTCATTATTTTATGAGACTGGCTTTTTTCCTCTTCTCCACTTTTATTTGGTTCTTCTCTTTTGTTTGACCTTATTAACACTGTCCTACTAAATTTTAATTCTTTTTCCAGCTATTTATCTTCAGTGGGAGGCTTAATTTTGGAAGGAAAGTTGAAGTGTTTAGTTTTGAGAATTTGTAGTGCCCCAGCTGCTCCAGTCATTTAAACCTTACTATAGATCTCTTGCCTTTAATTGTAAATTATAATGTGAAAAGTTTAAGCTTCTGAATTTTAGCTCCTCAATCTCAAATAGCTCTCTTACACTTTCCAGGGAATAACTGTTGAGGGTGTTATGGTTCTCATTTTAGGACAATCAAATGCCCTGCTGCTTCCCTCTGCTGTCACTCACATACACGCTGACACCATATGTGTTGAGTAGCTATTTGTCTAAATCATTTATGTTTGGGTAGGTGGGGATACTTTAATTTCTATTTTTGTAGTAGGTATTATTCTTGGTCTCTTAATTTTTCAATCTTAGTTGCTCTGTGTATTTTTTTTCTTTTGAGTGATTCAGAGAGAATAAAACCATTAGGTGTGGTTTTATTTTTATATTATGCTTAGGATTTATTAGGTTATCCAAAACCTGTGAATCAATATCCTATCAATTTTGGGCCATTTTCAGCCATCATCCCTTCTTTTCTCTTTTTTGTCTTTAATCCTCACCTGAGGATATTTTTCCATTGATCTTTTAGAGAGAGTGGAAGAGAGTGGGTAAGACAGAGAGAAATATCGATGTGAGAGAAACACATCAATTGGTTGCATCATGCATGTGGCCGACCAGGGCCTGGGCTGGGGAGGAGCCTGCAACTGAAGTACATGTCATTTACTGGAATTGAACCCAGGACCCTTCTGTCTGCAGGCAGACACTCTATCCACTGAGCCAAACAGGCTACAGCCCGTCATCCTTTCTTCCCTATTTTGTCTCTTTTCTCCTTCCAATTCTCCTGCTTCTCAGGTCACAGGTATGTTAGACCTCTTCATTATATCTTCTGGGATCCTACTTACCCTACTGTACTCAATATATTTTTCTCACTAAGATATTTTCTGAGTAGTTTCCTCTTCCCTCTCTTCCAGTTTACTTATTCTCTCTTCAGTTCTATTTTATAAGCTATTGAATCTAACCAATAAGTTCCTCTCTTAATTCTAGGATTTCAAGTTATTTTCTAAATCTGAAAAACTAGATTTAATAATTTTTAGTAGTTTGCTGAAGATATTAAATTCAACTTTATATCTATGGGAATTGTAAGCTAATTGTTTTCACAGTCCATGCCTAGAATTTCCACTACTTGGGGTATTTGTTATATTTTAAAGTTATTTTTATTGTGTGTTTTTTTATGTTGTCATGTTTCCTTTTGGTCTAGTTATTGTTGACTGTGTACTTGCTATTATATATGAAAATTCATTTGCAAAAATAATTTTATCACCATCATGTTACTATCTTTGTCCAGAGAGGATTGCCATTTGCTTTTTTTAGGTGCCTAAGGGAATAATTAAAAGTATTCCAAATTAATGTGATTTCATCATTAGTTCTAGGATCTAATTCTTTCAGGTTTCATTCCATAGTGTACCATGTTTTCTGAGGACCTTTAAGTTTGGCAAGCCCTATAATTCATCTTTTGTTTCCCTAAACCTATATGATGCTGTAAAAGGTACTACTCAGGCTCTCACTCACTTCTACTGCATTAGTAAGTGTCCTCTGGCCTAAATGGCAAACAAAATGTAGGCTCTCATTTCTGGATGTGGGCTTTTCCCAGACCTTTGCCTAGTAATCCCATTTCAATTTGATCACTCTGTGATGCTTTTAGAGAATATTTTACATATTATAGAATTTTTAAAATTATCTTCAGCAAGGTTAGTCTGAATTACCTAATCCACCACTACCCAATACTTGATATCTTCATCTGTGAAATAGAGTCCATAAATATTGTTGTGAGATCCAAATGATATATAAATAAAATATGTGGCAAAATATATGGCATATAATGTCCTCTCAATTAAAATGGCTATTATTATCATTATGTTATAGGTAAGGACTATGTCTTACTAATTTTTATACCTATGCAGCAACTATTAAACCTTTCTGGAGGAGAAAAAAGAATTATATAGATCGAAAAGATGGCGGCTAGCAGAAGGGATGTGAGGGAGAGGATGTGAGTGAGTGAGGGGATGAAAGGAGAGTGTGTGGATGTGTGTGGTGTGTGTGTGAGTGAGTGAGGGACAGTTAAATCCGGCAGGAGCAGCAGGGCCTGGCAGACCAGGCTCTTTTAGACATGGAGAGACTACCACCGCTGCAGGCACTCCCAGACTGTGGGACTCGGGCACGGAGCCCACACCATCTTGAAGGGGAGAGTGGCCTCTTCTAGGAACTCATCAGCACCACCACCCAGACAGGCTTTGGACACTGTCCCCGACCCAGAAGCCACTCCAGCCAAAATCCTGCTACCCCACCCGCAGACCCAAGGACCCTGGGACCTACACCTTCAAAGGTGCACTGCTCCCACAGCAGTAAGTGCAACTTCCCCCCACCCCAGCGGCAGACCTCTGGACACCAAATTCAAGCGTTTCCAGTGCAGACTTCCAGGGCACACCACTCCATAGGCAGCTTTTGGGAGCTACTGTGAGCCCCTGCTGGGTGTGTTTTGTACAGACAAGGGCGCACTGCCCTGCAGTAGAAATTCTGAATTCTCTCTTCCTGAATAATTGCCGACAGACAACCCAGCTGCACAACTTCAGCACCAGGGCCCCTCAGAGTGCTTCAAAGCTCTGTGCTGGCAAAGGCACTGCCACAGTTGCACATTTTCAACGAGCAGGCCCCCTGAGCCCGTCTATCCACAGGGTGCTCTCGGGAGCCGCTGTGAGCCCCTGCTGGGTGTGATTCTGTACAGACAAGGGTGCACTGCCCCACAGTAGAAATTCTGAATTCCCTCTTCCTGAATAACTGCCCACAGACAACCCAGCTGCACAACTTCAGCGCCAGGGCCCTTCAGAGTGCATCAGAGCTCTGCACCAGCAAAGACACTACCACAGTCGTGCATTTCCAATGAGCAGGCTCCCTGAGCCCATCTATCCACAGGGCTCTCTTGGGAGCCGCTGTGAGGCCCAGCAGGGTGCAATCTTGGACAAACAGGGATGCACTCCCCCAGCAGTAGAAATTCTGAATTCACTCATCCTGGATACCTGCCCACAGATGCCTCGATTATGCGGCTTCAGCGCCAGGGCCCTTTAGAGTGTTTCAGTGCACTGCGCTGGCAAATGCACCGCGGGTGCCCCTGTGAGCCACCAATGGGAAGTGCGTGCCTAGCCAACCACAGGTGCAGCAGCAAAAACTGAGTCTTCCCATCTCACAGCTGCAGAACTCTGGACACTACAGTTGCACACTTTTTCAGCACACAGGCCTCCCAAACCCACCCCTCCACAGGCAGCTCTCAGGCATTGCTATGAGCCCCCGCTGGGCACACACAATTTCAACCAAGGTGCAAGACAGCAAAAATTGGGACACCCCCCCCCCCCCTCCATGGCTGTTGACTTCTAGACACCGCAGTGGCGCTTTTCCAGTTTGCAGGCCTACGTCAAGAGAACCCAAATAGCTCAAATAGGGAGCTATGCTAGATTACCAAGCCCAGGAGACTTGAGAGATCACACCAGTAGCACCATCCCCAAAAGAACCTGGGTAGCAAAGCAAATGGATCTACAATTAAAACATTACAGCAAAACATGGGAAGACAAAAAAGCAATCCCCAAAGGAAAGAAAAAGAGAAATCACCAGAAAGGAAATTAAATGAAATTGAGGCTAGTAACATATCAGAGAAAGAATTCAGAGTAATGGTTATAAGATGCTCAAATGGCTGGATGACAGATACACACAACTCAATGACAAATACACACAACTCAATGAGAATTATAAGGAGCTGAATGAGAATGTCACCAACATGAAAAGCAACCAAGAGGAAATGAAGAACTACATAACTGCAATAAAGAACACAATGGAAGGCTTAAACAGTAGACTAGAAGAGGCAGAGGACCGCATCAGCGAATTAGAAGACAAGGTAGGAAAAAACATTCAAACACAGCAGCAACTGGAAGAAAATTTAAAAAGCAAGAGGAGAGCCTAATGGAGCTTTGGGACAACACAAAATGAAACAACATTCACATAATAGAGATACCAGAAGGAGAGGAAGAGAAGCAAGGAATAGAAAACCTGTTTGAAGAAATAATGACAGAAAACTTCCCTGATACTGGCAAGAAAAAAACTACACAAGTCCAAGAAGCACATAGAGTCCCAAACAAGATGAACCCCAAAAGACCAACACCAAGACACATCATAATTAAATTGGCAAACACCAACGACAAAGTAAGAATCTTAAAGGCTGCCAGAGAGAGACAGAAAGTTACCTACAAGGGACCTCCTATTAGAATATCAACTGATTTCTCAACAGAAACACACCAGGCCAGAAGGGAATGGAATATACAAAATGATGCAAAGCAAGGGACTGAATCCAAGAATACTATACCCAGCAAGGCTATCATTCAAAATTGAAGGTGGAATCAGGACCTTCACAGACAAAAAAGGGCTAAGAGAGTTTATTACCACCAAGCCAGCAATGCAAGAAATGCTAAAGGGACTGCTGTAAAAAGAAGAAATAGAAAGGCAAGAAGAAATACAAATATTAAGAATAAAAATGACAACAAACAAGTACTTATCAATAATAACATTAAACGTAAATGGATTAAATGCTCCAATCAAAAGACATAGGGTAGCTGAATGGATAAGAAAACATGAACCATATATTTGCTGTCTGTAAGAGACCCACCTCAGAACAAAGGATTCACACAGACTGAGAGTGAAGGGATAGAAAAAAATTTTTTAGGCAAATGGAAATGAGAAAAAAGCTGCAGTTGCAATACTTATATCTGACAAAATAGACCTCAAAGTAAAGGCCATAACAAGAGATAAGGAAGGCCATACATAATACTAAAGGAGCAATTCAGTAAGAAGATATAACTTTAGTAAACATATATGCACCCAATACAGGAGCACCCAAATACATAAAACAACTTCTGGGAGAGATCAATAGCAATGCAGTCATAGTAGGGGACTTTAATACTCCACTGACACCACTGAATAAATCCTCTAAACAAAATATCAGCAAAAAAAACAGCAATCCTAAATGACTCACTAGATCAAATGGACTTAATTGACATCTTCAGAATATTTCACCCAAAGCTACAGAATATACATTCTTCTCCAGTGCACATGGGACATTTTCAAAGATATACCACATATTAGGACACAGGCAAAGTCTCTACAAATTTAAGAGGATAGAAATCATAACAAGCATCTTCTCAGATCACAATGGCATAAAATTAGAAATCAACTACAATAAAAACAATGAAAAAAAACAAACACTTGGAGGCTAAATAGCAGGCTATTAAACAATGATTGGGTTACCAAAGAGATCAAAGAAGAAATAAAAAGCATCCTGGAAACAAATGACAATGAAAATACAACAAAGCAAAATCTATGGAACACAATGAAAGCAGTCCTGAGAGGGAAGTTCATAGCTTTACAGGCCTACCTCAAAAAACAAAAACTGGTAATAAATTATCTAACCTTGCAATTTAAAGAATTAGAAAGAGAGCAACAAGAAAAGCCCACAGTATCCAGAAGGATGGAAATAATAAAGATCAGAGCAGAAATAAATTACATAGAGACCAAAACACACACACACAAAAAAAAACACACAACAAAAACACACAATACAAAAGATCAATGAAATCAAGAGCTGGTTCTTTGAAAGGATAAACAAGATTGATGAACCTCTAGCCAGGCTCACCAAGAAGCAAAGAGAGAGGACCCAAATAAACAAAATCAGAAATGAAAGAGGTGAAATAACAACAGACCCCACAGAAATACAAAGGATTGTTAAAAAATACTATGAACAACCCTATTCTAACAAACTAGACAACCTGGAGGAAATGGACATATTCCTAGAAAAATATAACCTTCCAAAACTCAAACAGGAAGAATCTAAAAACCCGAATAGGCCAATAACTATGGAAGAAATTGAAGCAGTCATCAAAAAGCTTCCAGCAAACAAAAGCCCTGGCCAGATGGCTTCACAGGGGAGTTTTACCAAACATTCAAGGAAGAACTAAAACCTATCCTCCTCAGACTATTCCAAAAAATTCAAGAGGAAGGAACACTTCCAACCTCATTCTATGAAGCCATCATCACCCTAATGCCAAAACCAGATAAAGACAACACAATGGCCCTGACCGGTTTGGCTCAGTGGATAGAGCGTCGGCCTGCGAACTGAAGGGTCCCGGGTTCGATTCCAGTCAAGGGCATGTACCATGGTTGCGGGCATATCCCCAGTGGGGGGTATGCAGGAGGCAGCTGATCGATGTTTCTCTCTCATCGATGTTTCTCTCTGTCCCACTCCCTTCCTCTCTGTAAAAAATCAATAAAATATATTTAAAAAAAAAAGACAACACAATGAAAGAGAATTACAGGCCAATATCTCTGATGAACATAGATGCCAAAATCCTCAACAAAATTCTAGCAAATCAAATCCAGCAGTATATCAGAAAGATGATACACCATTACAAGTAGGTTTTATCCTGGGCATGCAAGGAAGGTACAATATCTGCAAATCAATAAACATGATACATAATATACACAAATTGAGAGATAAAAATCACATAGTCATTTCAATTGATGCAGAAAAAGCACTTGACAAAATCCAGCACCCTTTCTTGATTAAAAATTTTTAGGAAGGTGGGAATAGAAGGATCATACTTCAACATAATAAAAGCCATATATGACAAACCCACAGCCAACATCATACTCAATGGGCAAAAACTAAAACCATTTCCCCTAAGAACAGGAACAAGACAGGGATGTCCACTCTCACCACTTCTGTTCAACATAGTACTGGAGGTGCTAGCCATTGCGATCAGACAAGAGGAAAAAATAAAAGGCATTTAAATTGGAAAAGAAGAAGTAAAACTGTTCTTATTCACAGATGACATGATATTGTACATAAAAAACCCTAAAGTCTTCATCAAAAAATTATTAGACTTAATAAATGAATTCGGCAATGTAGCAGGATACAAAATTAATGCCAAGAAATCTATGGCATTTCTATACACCAATAGAGAACTTACAGAAAGAGAGACTAAAAAAGCAATCCCATTTACCACTGCACCAAAAAATTAAGATACCTAGGAATAAACTTAACTAAGGAGGTAAAAGACCTGTACGCAGAAAACTACAGGACGTTGAAAAAAGAGATAGAGGAAGACATGAACAGATGGAAGAACATACCGTGTTCATGGATTGGTAGAATCAACATCATTAAAATGTCCATACTACCCAAAGCAATCTATAGATTCAATGCACTCCCAATTAAAATACCAACAGCATATAACAGCATAGTTCACAGTTCTAGAAAGAACTCTCCAAAAATTCATCTGGAATTAAAAACAAAACAAAAAACAAACAAATAAACAAACAAAAAATAAACAAACAAAACGAATAGATGCAGCCATCCTGAGAAAGAAGAACAAAGTAGGAGGGATCTCAATACCAGATATCAAGATGTATTACAAAGCCACTGTTCTCAAAACTGCCTGGTACTGGCACAAGAACATACATATAGATCAATGGAATAGAATAGAGAACCCAGAAATCGATCCAAACCACTATGCTCAATTAATATTTGACAAAGGAGGCAAGAACATAAAATGGAGTTAAGACAGTCTCTTCAATAAATGCTGTTAGGAAATTTGCTCAGACACATGCAAAAAAAATGAAACTAGACCACCAACTTACACCATACACAAAAATAAACTCAAAATGGATAAAGACCTTAAACGTAAGATGGGAAACAATAAAAATATTAGAGGAATCCAAAGGCAACAAAGTCTCAGACAGATGCCAAAGCAATTTCTTCACCGATACCACTCCTAGGGCAATGGAAACTAAAGGGAAAATAAACAAATGGGACTACATAAAAATAAAAAGCTTTTGCACAGCAAAAGAAACCATAAACAAAACAACAAGAAAGCCCACTGCATGGGAGAACGTATTTGCCAATGATATCACCAATAAGGGTTTAATCTCCAACATTTACAGGAACTCATACAACTTAATAAAAGGAAGACAAACAACCCAATAAAAAAATGGGCAAAGGACCTCAATAGATACTTTTCGAAAGAAGACATAAGGAAGGCCAAGAGACATATGAAAACATGCTCAAAGTCACTAATCATCTGAGAGATGCAAATCAAAATGACAATGAGGTACCATCTCACACCTGTCAGAATGGCTAGCATCATCAAATCAACAAATGACAAGTGCTGGCGAGGATTCGGAGAAAAAGGAACCCCTGTGCACTGCTGGTGGGAATGCAGCCACTGTGGAGAACAGTATGGAGTTTCCTCAAAAAACTAAAAATGGAACTCCCATTTGACCCAGTGATCCCACTTCTAGGAATATATCCCAAGAAACCAGAAACACCAATCAGAAAGGATATATGCACCCCTATGTTCATAGCAGCACAGTTTACAATAGCTAAGATTTGGAATCAGCCTAAGTGCTCATTAGCAAATGAATGGATTAAAAAACTTTGGCCCATCTACACAATGGAATACTATGCTGCTGTAAAAAGGCAGGAACTCCTACCATTTGCAACAGCATGGATGGAGCTGGAAAGCATTATGCTAAGTAAAATAAGTCAGTCAGAAAAAGATAAATATCACATGATCTCACTCATTTGTGGATTATAATGAACAACATAAACCGATGAACAAAAATAGATCTAGAGACAGAGAAGCATGGATCAGATGCTCAAATCTCAGAGGGAAGGCAGGGAAGGGTGGGGCTAAGGGGGAGAGATCAACCAAAGGATTTGTATGCATGCATATAAGCATAACCAATGGATACAGACACCAGGGGGTGAGGGAATGAGTGGGGGGGGGGGGTAATGGGGGGATAAGAACACATTTGTAATACCTTAATCAATAAAGAAAAAAAATAAAAACAACACAATTGAGTACTTCAAAGTATGTAAGTGGAAAGAAAACATTTTTCTAATTCAGGTTTACTTCTGTGGCTAAGATAATTAGAAGGGGTTGAGAAGAAACTGTTAAAGAGTTGTTAGAATTTATTTCTGCTTCTTAAACATTTCAGCCAATTTTTCATTGATTATGGAAGAGATACTGGTTAGTATTTTTTTTATCTTCTTTGTGTTTTATCTTCTACATATTGCTGGAAAATAAATCCTGTTGGCTTTTCTAGTCTTCATCTACTTAATACTCTCTAATATTATTACATGGACTGTAGAAGAAACAACACAGTGCATTAACTTCTCAAAATACAGAATGAACAAAAGGTCATGAAGCCTATGAGGTAATTTATTCCTTTAATATCTTTCTGCAGAAAGTTTCCCATTGACAGGAATGATTGCCAACTTAGTGACACTTGAAATGAGATATCAGTTTTGAGATCCCGATGCCTGTCCTACCATATCCAGTGGCTCTATGGCTTTAGTTTTACTGTTCAATGGAAATAAAGGTCACCAAGCTCTCTTCAGTGCTCTTCTTGTCCCATTGTATGTGAAGTCAAGGCACTTTAAAAGAAGCATACCAGTGTTTCACTTTAACATCTACTGAAAGCTGTACAATAATGACAGTAATAAAATTATAATCACCAAAATGAATTATCAAGCACTTTACATGTTTAACTCAGTATGATCATCACAAGAACTCAGCTTTGGATGCTATTATTATACGCATGAGGAAATGTATGTAAATAAAGTTTAATTAATCATCCAAAGTCACATATTGAGTAAATTTGTACTAACCTTTATAACTTTATATTTTCCACCAGCAAAATGATAAATAGTAATTAGCCTTGATGGGATGATTGGATAAGGTAATCAGTTATATAATACTAGAGGCCTGTTGCACGAAAAGATTCGTGCAATAGGCCTTCCCTTCCCCTGGCTGCCGGCTCCGGTTTTCCTCTGGCACCTTGGACCCAGGCCTTCGCTCTGGCCGGAGCTGCCTTCAAGCCTTCGCTGCTCCGGCTGGAGCCGCCTTCAGTCTTCACTCTGCCGCTTTGTGCCTACGCCTACGTATGCAAATTAACCGCCATCTGTGTTGGCGGTTAATTTGCATATCTTGCTGATTAGCCAATGGGAGGCGTAGTGAAGGTACAGTCAATTACCATGTTTGTCTATTATCAGATAGGATGCCTGGCATGTGTTAGGCATTAAATATTTTTATTTGCCTTACATAGGTAGAGCCATTTCTTAGAATTTTATATTTCATGGAATTCCACTAGGTTGCTTTTTCTTTGGGTAAGTTATTTTGATCATTATAGTATCTCAGTGCCTAACACAGTGTCAGGTACAGTATTGGTGCCCAATATGTATTTGTTTAAATGTAAGCACATAAATCTTAGTGTTAAAAAGGGATTTTAAAAGTCACCTATTCCAATCTAACTCATTAAAGAAACCCTTTTTTAGGAAGCCTCTAAAGAGAGAAGGCAAGTAATTCACCGTTTTCACAAGGCAGTATACTCCATTATTGAAAAAAAAATCTTATTCTTAGAAAATTCTTCCTTTATATTATGGCAAATAGTCTATACATTTAGGGGATTAGCTCTGGTTCTGTCCCCTGGAAGTACATGGAATAAAGCTTTTTTATTTTTGTTTTTCCTTTATTTGCCTGAGTCTTTCTTCACATATTGCACTATAGCTCATAGATCCACTTGGTACCTTGGTTCTTGGCATCTTGGCCTGGTTTATTCTAAGCCAGATATGCCCAGTAACTTCCATCATTCCTCATAAAAAGGCAATGTGAATCCAGGACAGTTTGTCCTTTGAGAGTTAGATAAAATTGGCTAGAGCTTTCAATCCCATATCCTGTGAAAAATCCAAGGCCCAACCCAAGGTTTCTGTGAATTCCTGGGGATTTATGTTGTTAAGGTGACCTCTGGCTTTGAGTTCCTAATTCCACAGAGCTCTGTCTCACTGATATTTCTTTGCCTTAGGTCTTCTAAACTCTTACCCAACCATGAGCTTGACATCAAACTCATCCTCTTGGGCCTTTAAACCACACACATGTGGGTGCGTGGCAGGTTTTACTGATAGTGGTAATAGAGGCAATTTCCATTTCTAAACACACACAATTCAAAAATAAATATTTGATATTATAGTTCTTCAAATCTCTCATTCATTCTGACACCAGAATGAATTTATTATCTATCCCCCTTTTTCTTAGAGTATGTATTCTAGCATATTGCTCTAGCTCCCTCTCTTCATTATTCTCTCTACTTCCTACTCTTTTTATTCTAACAATATTAAAATTCCTGTTCATTACTTACTCAGAGCTCTCTCCTTCAAGCTATGTCCACAGAGTCTTAACTTCCACACCAAAGCTAGTTATCAAAATAGTTTTCTAAACATCTGTCTTTCTAAAAAGACACCTGCTACATACTCATGATTCGATTTCAACCCTTCTTCTCTCTTCTAGATACCCTCATTAGACAAGCTTTACTTGTTAATATCTGTCTTAGAACAGAGCTCCCAGAAGGAACATGGTGAGGTTGGAGAAAATAGCTTTAGTAATATAAACACTGTGAGTTCCAGAATGTTGCCTAGAAAGGGCCGCATGTAATATAAATGCCAGGCATGAATAACATGTGTCCGTTATTTCTTCTCCCTCAAGGAGTTTCAGCCAGCTAGAGATTAATGTACATATGTATGCATCAGTAGAATCCTTAGTTGTTAGATTCTGCACCAGGGATGTGATGAAGATGCCCTGGGCACATGGCTCTCTTTCTGATTATGAACATGTTTTCTTAATCTGTATGTATCTGGGGAAAGTTTCATTAATATCACTTGCATACTTTTAATCTTCATTTGATTGCTTATGGATGTCAAGATATGACTTGGACTTTTTAAAGCATAAGAAAGCTATCTGAGAGATCCAGAGTGATAATAGCAATTTGGGAAAACCCCAATTTTGGTTCACCAGTTATCATTTCTTTAGTAATTTTGGAGTTCCCTAGAATGCTAAACTGAGGTTGTATTCAGTGAAGGCTTGAAGGACAGAAGAATGAGAGGTTCTTTCCATTATAATAGTATGTATTTTCTAGGCACTTACTTTTAGGCCAGGGACTGTGCTAAATGCATTATACCTATTATTTAATTTCCTTTTTCCTGAAACCCTAAATTACAGGTAATGTTATCTTCCCATTTTACCCATGAGGAGACAGACATAGAGAGATGAAACAATGTGCTCAAGGAGACAGAGATAAGGAGCAGAACAAGTTCAACTCAGACTGGCTTGAAAGCCAGTGTTCAGAACCACTGCACTGTTCTCCCACCCCTTCCACCCAGAGCGGTGGGAGAAAAGAGACCAGCTGGAACATTCCTCTTTTTAATTTTTTTTTTGCAGGGTGCCTGAACAGCCTCCTTTTGAGTCTGCAACATACCATTATTGGCAAATCTAAACCAGGTGGCTGGTCAATTTTTTTAAAAAGGGAGGCTGGGAGAGGAATTGCTTCTTTGTCTTTCCCTTGTGGGAGCCAGAGCTGCATGAGAAGCAATGGGCAAGTGCACTGAATTTTAAAGAAAAGCAAGGCAGTGGGGGCATGAAGAGGTTACCAGGGAAATGCAGGGGTTGACAGCTATCAGAGATGAACTGGCCCCATCTAGGTCTCTGTGGAAATGTCAGTCCCTTTCATAGAGGATTATTTTGCATCTTGATTAAAGTGTCTCAGGAGATGAACCTCATTAAACAGAACCAATGCGTTGAAAGCATGTAATTAAACTAAACCATTTTTGTTCTTCTTAATGCCTTAAATACTTGTTTGTGTGGAGGCCTGAACATCAAATAGCTTCCTCAGGCAAAAGACAGTGGGAGCCATGGAGTTACAGTAGTGAAAATTCTCTGGATGATTAATAGTCCTCATATTTCCTCAGGGGCTGAGTTTGCCCTCCAAAACTTTCTACTCCTACTTGACAGAAAACACACACACACACACACACACACACACACACACACACACACGGAAACTCAGTCTAAAATATCAGAACCAGAAACACTTTTTAGGACATCACCTACTTCACTGATTTGCTGATTCATTCATTCATTTTTTCATTCATTCATTCATTCATTCAGCATTTAGTCTGTGCTTAGTGTGGGTCTGGCACTAGGAACCCAGGAGTGAATAAAGTATATATTCTTGGCCCCAAGGAATTTATATTCTAATATGAAACATAGCAGGTTTCTTTTAGTGTTCTGTAGGGATCTATTCTGGATCCCTTTTATTTCCTTCTATTTTTACTTTATATTCTCACCTAGGTGAGCATAGCCATTCTCATAAATTCACACCATTTATATGAAGATGATTCTCAAATATATTTTACCTATTCAGTCCTCTCTTTGGAGCTTTGCACCCATATACTAGCAAAAGTGGTCTTCTCAATGTATAAATTGGACTGCCCTTATTTGCATAAATTAGCATAATGATCAAAATAATTACAGTGTTCTACAAGACTTCCCAGATACAGTCTCTGCCTGTCCCCAGTCTCTCCTTAGAAATCTCAGCTCTCACAGACTTGGTTTGGCTTGATGTTAGGTTGCAGTGGGGGAGAATATGCAAGAGATTCTAAAGTTCTTATAATAATAGCTACCATGTGGCCAGCTATTTTTACTTCTAGACTTTATAATCCCAAACCACACTCCCCTGCAAGACAGGCATTAATATGCCCATTCTACAGATGAAGAATTATAGATGCAAGGTCACCCAGACAGAATTGAGAAGTTTTCCTGGTTTGGTTGGAAGGAAGTAGCCTGATTCAATTTGAGATGATCCTTGTGGGCTGTTTCTCCCTTTGTAAGCCTATCGGCCAGGCCAGGTGGACAGGCAACTTCACTGCCTGGTTGCCTGGAGCCTGGATGGCATTCTTGGACAAGAGAATACTTTGAGAGGCAAATATGATAAAGGGACTTTCTAGAGTTATTTGGATTCACAGGATCATGTGAACAATAATTTCAGATCTCCAAAAATCCATTTAATGCTGAGAAGTCCCTGAGAAATGTAATCCACATCTCTTTTCTTATGATCCTCTGGCAATTTCTTTTCAAGTAGGAGATAAAGGGTTCCTAAAGGTTGAGGCTCCATCTATCTCTAGGGGCTTCCATAGCAGCAACTTTGCAAGCCAGGTTCAGTTCTATAGGAAGTTTGGGGAAGGATGGGAAGTTACGGATAAAGGGTTGGATATGAAAGGAGATATGAATAAGCTCTCTGGCTTTTCTCTCACTTTCCTATTCTACTGAGCTGCCCCTTGTGCAGACTTCAGAGGACCCTTCTTCAGTACGTTGAACTGGGAGTGAAAACACACTTCTTTTCATTTTGAAGAATAGGAATAGTAACCATATTGTTTAGTCTGCAGTCTTACCCTGCAGTGTACAGATTACCTTTGACAATAGCTCCTTGTTCTTCCTTATCGTCATCACATCATCATTGACTCCTGTTATCTGTATCAAAATAATTGCAGCTCCATTTACTCATTTTATAATGATAGGACTACAAGTCTGAACTCTGGAGCTTGATTCTCTGGGTCCTGAGAATCTGCCCCTTACTTTGCCACAGTTTCTCTGTCTATAAATAAGGCACCGTAATATATTCGTATTAAAAGAATTAATATGTGTGAAGAACTTACAATAGTTCCTGGTACTTAATACGTACTGTGTGAATATTTATTTTAAAAATATAAAAATACAGCTCACAACCAAGTGGATTAACTGTCATCGTGTCTAACTCCTATGAGAAATGCAGGTGAATATTTGTTTAGTCTTTGAGTTTGGTGGTACTTCCTATTTTGAACTCAACCTATTTTGAGGTAGAGAGTAGAGAACACTTCTCTATGCTCTTCTCTCCATCTTTCAGTTCATCAATCAGACCTGGGGTAGCATGGTCTCCTAGGGTGCTCCATGCAGCATCCCCCAGGGACAGCAGAGCACTCCACATCTCTTTCTGGGCGCTGCTTTCTTCTTCTGCTCCCACACTCTCTTAATCCTTTCAATTCCTTTGTTTCCTACACACTTCACTCCTTTCCCCCCACCAAGGTTCTGACTAATCATTTGCTCAAACCAGCACAATTTATCTTTTATACAGCTTTCCTGTTTCCAACATTGCTTAAAGGTAGGAAGTTAGGTCTGGAGAATGCAGGGAGGAAGGCAAGAAGAGGCCCTCACCATGGTTTTGCCATAGAATGAGTCTCTAAATGATAATCAAACCTTTTATTTTATCAATATTAAATCTTTGCTGGTGTATTTTATTATTTGGTATTATGCAAAAAGTCCTTCTCTGTCATTTCTTTTCTTTGTTTATCATGTGCCAGCTTCCAAGAAAAGTATATCTATCTCACCACAAAATCATAGCTATTTGTTGAGCACCTAACATGGGACACACACTAATTATATTGGTGCTGTATATACTAGTGCCCCTCAACATAGGCAGGTATTATTATCTCATTTTAGAGTCAGAGAAATCAAGGGCAGAGAAATGTCTTCCTCCATGTGATGCTGCTTTTCAAAACATTAAAAGGTGAGTCACTTCAAGAACCACAGGCACTGAAATAATGAAAGACTGCTTTAACCACATTTTTACATTTATTCTTTGAAACTTCACAGTGAAGCATTTATTATCTTCCTCATTTTGCAAACAAGGAAACCAAATTTCAGAGGATTTAAAGGGCATGCCCTAGGTGACACAGCTAGTACAAAACTGGGACCAAAAGCCAGGTTTTCTGATTTAAATCCCACATCCTGCCCACTGTACCAGTTGCTATCATTACTCTGTGGCTTTTCTTGTGCAGAATTGGAGCCTGGCATACACTAGGTGATCATCATATATTTGTTGAATGGATGAATGAAAAAGTGAAGGCTGTCTTTAGTTCTTTTTCATCTCTTTTCTGTGTGCCACCTAGATGGCTAATATTGGTCGATACTCTGGAAATTTGAACCCTGTGACCTCCAGGAAGCTTTCTATTCCTGAAACCTATAAAAACATAGCTGTCTTTTATCCCATTCTTTCTAGGTTATAAGGACATAAATTATAAAAGCAGTTAACATTTATTGAGAATGTACTATGCATTAGGCACTTATATTAAATCCTCATAGAAAGTTTAAGGGTTTAGAATTATTATTCCCACTTACAGATTACAAAAACCCAAGACCTTAAAAATTATATGACTTACAAAGCTAGAGAGTGTGGCATCTGGTATTCTATCCCAGATTTATATGATTTCTAGATTTGAGGGTCATATTTGCTGAACTCTCCTACCTCCACACAAAGCTGATGGTGACTGCCAAGAGTTCATATTTTACCATCGCTCTCAGATGACATTTGCATTTTAATAAGATCTTTCAACACTTTAGCCCAACAGCCCTCCAAGTGCAATCCACAGGCCTCTGGGGGTCCCTAAGAACCTTTCAGGAGGTCTGCAAAGTCAAAACTATTTTCATAATAATACTCTGATGTTATTGGCCATTCTAACTGTGTTAACATTTGCACTGATGGTGCAAAAGCAATTGTGGACATAATTGCTAGTTCTTAGAACAAATCAAGGCAGGGATGCTCAACTGTCACTGCATTCTTCAGCACCACACACCCATGGGAAAAACTAAAAGGCAGTTTTCTTAAGAATATTTCTGAAGAAGCAGTATTGTTAATTTTCTTAAAAATCTCAACCCATGAGTAGATCTATTTTAAACATTTTCTGTGATGAAATGGGAAACACACATAAAACACTTGTGCTGCTTACCAAATTCTCAAGCAGCAGCACATGGAAGCTTGTTTGAGCTGTGAACGGAACTAGCCACTTTTGCCTGGAACACGAACACCTTTTTTTCCTTGAAAAAAATGACTAACAAACAAACTGGTTTTTCAGACTTGAGTATTTGGCAGACATTTCCTCAAAAATGAACAAAATGTGTCTGTCACTTCAAAGAAAACAACTGACAGTATGTGATGTCAATGATAAAATCTGAGCTTTCAAGTGAAAATTAGAATTTTGAAAAATTTGTATCTGCCACTGTGAGCTTGACAGGTTCGCAATACTTGAAGATTTTTTTCTGATAAGATCACTGACACATGTGAGATTTTTTTAATCTTGTAGAATGAAATGTACCAACATTTGGAAGATCTGCATAACTCAGTGAATCAATATTTTCCAAATAATGAACGTCTGATATTAGAAAGCCACATTAAGAGTAAAAGATCTACTCAAAGTGCAGGGCAGATCAATAGATTGTAATGTAATAGAGTAAGAAAAGTTCATTGGTATGGGGTCAAGTTCCATACTAACTCACCTGTTTTGGTGAAGTAAGAAAGGAATCACCACAGTTTCTTTAAAGGGGCTGTTGAAATACTTCTCCCTTTCCCAATTACATACTATGTGAGGTGGAATTTTCTTCATAACCTTCAACCCAAACAACATCTCACAACAGATTGAAAGCAGAAGCAGATATTGGAATCCAGCTGCCTTCTATTAAGCCAGACATTAAAGAGATTTTCAGAAATGTAAAACAATGACAGTCTTCTCACTAAATATTTTTGTTTTAAAAAATATATTTTTTAGGAAAAAATTAACCTATGTTAGTATATTGTTATTTAAAAATGAATTAATAAATTATTGTTTTTAAATTTTAATTTCAAATGTGATAAATATTGTGAGGTATAAGTCCCATAAAAGCTCTTTGGGATCCTCCATAATTTTTTTTTAAAGAACCCCACATAACATCAAATGCAATGACTGGTTCCTTCTGCAAGCCTCCTACTGGGGATCGAGCCCACACCAGGGGCATGTGCCCTTGACCAGAATCTAACCAGGACCCTTCAGTCCGCAGGCCCACGCTCTCTCCACTGAGCCAAACCAGCTAGAGCGGGATCCTTCATTATTTTTAAGAAAATAAATTGGACCTGAAACCAAATAATTTGAGAACCCATTGCTTTAACCCAATGAAGTGATGATTTGAGTGTTTCTGATAACCAGTGAGTAGAACATGGAGCAAGAGGACTTTTTTATCCTCCCTTCCAAAGCCACATGGACAATCTGTGTATGTTCCTCTGAGAATATTTGCTCCTAGGGAACCCCCCAGTCAAGACTATCCCTACATTTCCTGTTTCAGAGCACCAGTTAAATATGTGCTCAGGCAAAAGCTTAGTATGGCATGCATTGAATTCAGAGTTTTTCATGGATCATAACCTTAAAACTAGGCATGAGCCACAGGAGGGGATTTTAATACAGTTCCACTAGGAGGGTATCTTTCACCCCCCTCCCCCAATATGAATCTTAGTCTGAGAATAGTTCTTGGCTGGGTCTGAAAGTCTGTATCCAATTAATCACCTCTCAGTCACTCTAGTGGACAGCCCTTGGGGCAGGAAGGGAGAGGCCTGGGAGGCAGAGCAGAATAAACATCTCAATCCAAATCAAGACTGAGGCCAGCTGTCCAGGCTGTTCCTGCGACCACAGCTCCCAGGGCTGCTGCCCACGGCTGTCCCTACTTTTATTCTATTGCCCCTTGAAGGTGCCTCCTTCCCTATCCTTCCCATGCAAGCCGCCAATCCAGCGCATGAAGTTGTGGGTTGGACTCTAATTGCTAGCTGTGCTGAGAGGCCCGCCTCCCTCTAATTCAGTCTTGACACAAATAGCTAGAAAGTTCACTTGCAAAGCCACAACGCCCACAGCAATGCACTCAAGGGTCCCCTTCTAGAGAGCAGATTTCAATTCCATTCAAGTCAACAGCAACTTACTGAGCACCTATTTGGTATTTAGCACATCCTGAGAAGAATGAATTAGAGGCCCTGGCCCAGTAGCTCGGTTGATTAGAGCATTGTCCCAATAGGCCAAGTTTTCGGGCACCTGGGTGGGAGCATGTACAAGAATCAACCAATGACTGAATAAATAAGTGAAACAATAAGTCTCTCTCTCTCTCTCTCTCTCTCTCTCTCTCTCTCTCTCTCTCTCTCCTTTCTTCTATCTCTAAAAAGCAATAAAAATAAATACATAAATAAATCTCAAAAATTGAAAAAAATTAAGCTTGAAAAAAGGAATTTGAAACAAAAAGATTATGCTTTAAAAAAAGGGAATGTGAAAGGAAATTTGACAGAATCATAAAGGCTTGGAGTTTTCAGGCATCTCAGTCTATGGCTCTGCCTTCACAGGGACCATTTCAGAGATGAAGAGCTGACTGTCTCTTCAATAATTTTTTGAGAACTTCAGTTCCTAGAAAATTCTTTCTTTGGGAGAGAAGGCATAGCACAGTTGTTAAGCCACATAGAATTGGGTTATAATCCTATCTCAGTTATTTATGATCTTGAGCACGTTGCTGTATTTATCTCTGCCTCCGTTTCCTTATCTGTAAGGGGGGATAACAATTCCCATCACAAGCCATTGTTGTATGAAAATGTACTGTGCTTGTAAATTAAGTGCTTTTTAAGCCTGTTCCTCCATGTAGTCACCATTGACAGTTAGCAAATTTGGTAACTCAGGTTCTTTTGTAATTAAAATAATACCTACAACATAGGGATGTAAAGATACATTACTGCTCAGGAACCTACTAGTTTTAGAAACTTGGGCAAGTTATTTTAATTTTTCTAAGCTTGATTTTTTTAACTTATAATATGAAGGTAGTAGTTCTTGCTACTTAAAAGGCTTTTGCAAGTAATAAAGAATATAAGGTACATATTAGCTCTGTGCTTGGTAAATGGTAGACTTCATTATCATTCACTTCCATCCATTGGTCCTGACAGATATCTCCCTTGGAAGGTCTTTGGTCCACTTTTTGTATCTACTGGTATACAGCCTAATTCAAATCTTTCTTCCAGGTGGATTCTTCATTATAATGTCTCCCAGGGGTCATTTTTTTTCTCTATTGTAGACTTCCCTAGCATCTCCAAGGCATTTCTTACTTATTGCATAAGTTTTTGAACACTTTTCACCATCCTGGAAAGTTTCCCAGATGCCCTTCAGTTTGTCAAGGTTTCTTTCAAAATATGATGTTTAGATTTAAATGTGCAATTCCAGGTACAAATTGACCAGCCTAGAACACTTTGAGACAATCATCTTCATTGTGTATGACCGTCAGTTTCTTTGACTGCAATCAAGGTTAAGTGATAGATTGTCACATTATTAATTCATATTTTGCTTGTAATCACCTTAAGTCATGAAGTTGGTTTTACATTTGTTGTGGTTGAGCCAAGTCTCTCCAATGTCATATTTATGAGGTTTAATTTTTTAGAACCATAAATATAGGATTTGATCTTGATCTCTGGGGTAATAGAATTGAACCCATAATACAGCTCATGGTTTGTTCTCATCTTCTGGTTAACATGGGACCTGCAGAAAACATTCCTTGGTCACTAGATTTCTTGAATCTTCAGTTTTCTGTCTCTAATCTTCAGTTTTCTGTGTGGATCTGAAGAAGTGTAAGTGGGCCTTGCAGCTCCTGCCAGGTACTATCTCCAGCAGAGAAAACCATCAAAGTCATCTTCCTAGAGCTGTTGACGGGCAGCTGTTACACAGAAAAGATGTAGCTATGGGAGGAACCTCAAGGGTCATATGGTCATTTTACAGAGGACTGGACTAGGACTCAAAATGCCATGCTTGTCTATTAATTTCCTGAATATGTGCATGGCATAACCAGTTGCAAACTCAGTTTCCTCATTTGATGTCTAGCACTATTCTACTCATTTAGTGCCAGCTCAGTATTATATCAGGCACTATAAGGGAGTCAAAGGAAGTATAACATTTCATCAAGTTAAAGATTCTCATTAATCACATTTTTAAATCTTTGGAATAGATGTGCTATTTCAATCAATGGCATATCCAGTTGTCAGCATTTTTTCTTTTTTAGTGGAATGCAGCAATAAACATGAGGTTGAAGAAGTAGCTTCGATTTTCAAGGTGTCTCCCCTCTCATTAGGAAGATGATATTCTGTCATTTAATGTCACAATAAGCAGTGTAAGACAATATAATTAAGAAGTTCACATTAACACCTTTGGCTATAGAAGGCAAAACATAATAATAATAACAAATTGATTGAAAATTCAAAACACATCACATCCCGATCACTCCTTTTTAAAATCCTTCCAATGGTGTACTCATGCTCTTAGGATGAAGGCAAAAGTCCCTGCATGGGGAGAAGGCTTGGCATGTCCTGGCCCTTCCTAAGTTTCCATCCTCATCTTACATCACACTCCTCTACTCCCTCCACAGTAGTCCTCTGTGAGTCCATCCTATCATTATGCCCTTTCTCTCCACAGGAATTTTCCACACGCTGCTTCTTCTTCCTGGAGTGCCTGCCTTCCGTTCTTCAACCTGATAACTCTTAGTCCCTCTTCTGATTTCTTTACAAGGATTGCTTCTTTGGAGAATACTTCACTTATTTCCTGAATATGTCAAATAGGTTTTTTACGTGCTCTCAAAACATATGTAAGAAATTTTTCTTTATAGCCCTTGCCATGGACACATATTGTTCAATATTTGATCATTTGCATAATACCAGATTCCCCCATTAGACTTGAAAGTCCTTGAGGATATATTCCTATCTATTTTTCTTATCACTGTATCATATGACCTTAGCATAAAGTCTGGTACATAGAGGATGTCAATAAATATTTTTTGATGAATGTATGTATGAATTAATGAATGAGTGAGTGAGTGAATGGTGAATAAGCACATGTTTATAGAAGATTTCATGGTGGCTGCATAATTTGACCTTCATCTTGAAAAATGGTAGGCAGTGAGCATAGAGAATAGCATAGTCATTGGATCACACAAACATAAAGTAAAATCCCAATTCTGCCTTTAATGGAATCTTTGACATCCTTAAAAACTCATAGCCTTTATTGTTAGTGTTACCTGCTTATCTTTAATGGGCTGTTTGGGGTAGGGTTCATGCCTGATTCAATATTTTTGTACATTCCTAGTGCAAAACTCTTCCTACCATGTATCCATAAATGTCCATTAACTGAATGCATAGCATGTTTCAGAGGGCAAGTACAATGATGATTGAATTCTCTTTGTACCCAGATCCACATAAAAGTAATAACTGTAAAATTCTCCTTTATGTTTTTCAAGAAATTGTTTATGAATGGGAGGGGATCATTCAGAATGACAGGAAACATTTACCCATTCCCCCTCTTAGTGTCGATATTTTTCTTATAGCATCTGTGATTTAGCAGAATTTTCAGGTTTGTTCATTGTGAATGAACTACCTAAAACAAGTTGTTGGGGAGGGGTCCCTCAATGCCATTGGCCTGTGAGTTTCCACTATGACCACAGCTGCTTCATCTGGCTGTTGCAAGCTTCATGATAAAATTTGACACAGTGTGTTTAAGAATCTATTTTCTTTCATTATACCCAGATTTTGGTAAGTCTTTTAAATCCATGAATATTGGCATTTTCAGCATAGAAACCTTTTTAAAATATATTTTTATTGATATCAGGGAGGAAAGGAGAGGGAGATAGAGATAGAAGCATCAATGATGGGAGAGACTCATTGATCAGCTGCCTCCAGCACGCCCCACACTGGGGATCGAGCCTGCAACTCGGCATATGCCCTGACCAGGAATTGAACTGTGACCTCCTGGTTCATAAGTAGACACTCCACCACAAGCCATGCCGGCCAGCTCAGCATAGAAACATTTTAATCTATTTTAACCTTTGATCATTGCTTTTAGTTCCATTTTATTTACAAACACTATTTGTCTGTATTGGATCTGTAATCTCTTGTCTCTAATTCTCCCTTAATGACTTTCTATCTTTGTTCTTTTTTATGTGTGAATTAACTATTTTGAGATCATTGTAGATTCATGTGCAGTTGTAAGAAATAATACAGACAGAACCTTTGTACCTTTTATTCAGTTTTCTCCCATGGTCATATCTTGCAAAACTATAGTATAGCATCATGCACAGGATGCTGACACATATACAATCAACCAGTCTTATTCAGATTTCCCCAGTTTTACTTGTACTCATTTGTGTGTGTGTAAGTGTAGATATGTACTTAGTTATGTCAAATTTTATTACTTATGTTGTTCTACTTTCCACCACCACAGTCAAGACACAGAACAGTTCCATCTCCACAAAGATCCCTTATGTTGCATTTTTATAATCACACCCAGCTCCTTATTGCCCCACTTCCCACTTTGTTCTTTTTCTCTGTGTTAATTTTACCTTCATCTACCACATTACTGATTTGATTTTCTGAAATATCAATTCTACTTTTCACTACTTCCAGTGTAAATAATAATTCTCTAGTCACACTTTGTTTCCTCACAATTCTTCAAAAAACATTATTAATATCTCTGGGTATGTTATTCTCGTTTCCCCTTGTAGCTATTTTTACATGAACATAAAATAATGTAGGAGCCTGGAGAATCATCTAATCCAGGGAGGCCAATTCTTGGAGGCCGACACACTCTTCTCTCCAGTGGTAGACAGGGCTGGTCAAGTACAACTTGTGGCTTTAAGTTCTCCAGGCAAATACAACAAATTAACTGTATCTGGCCTGCAAAAGCAAATCTGCTGGCCATTCATGGTCTTTTCCAATCTTACATTTTATAGATGGAGAAATTAAGAACAAATACAAGAGAGTCTGTGCCAACTTGTGCAGGTAAATTAGTGTTAGATTTGGGACTATATCCTCATCTGAAAATGATGGCATGGAAAACCAACGCCATGCACATCCTGATAGTTCCAAGTCTTCGCTTCACCTCAGGGATGTTTTGCATCTATGCTGGATATATGGTACTTTCTGAAAGGCAAAGAGCTCTCAGAAGGGATCTGATGATTAAGCTATTTTTCAAAAGTGTTCTCTGCCTGAAGACTCTCCTGCCTAAATAAGGGAAGGAAGGACAGAGGATCTCACTTCTCAAGTTTTATTTAAATCATTTAAGAGTTCTCTTTCCACCTTTCTTTTCAGCTAGTCAGCTCAGGCTTTAAAAGCAAGTAGGATTTAATCTGGCTGCATGTGACTAAAAATATAAAATACCACTGGTAAAATGGATAATGGGGACAGTTTACAATCTTGAACACAAAGGTTACTCCCATATATTGTAGACTTCTCTTCAGAAGAGAGGCAATATTGCCAGTAGTTAAGGTCATACACTCTGGGTCCAGCTACTGAGGTGTGAGACTATCCTCAGCAGTTATTAGCTGGGTGACTTTGAGCAAGTTGCTTACCCTTTCTGTGGCTCAGCTTCATTATACCATCAGAACCTACTTTATAGCGATGTCATGAAGGTTAAATACGTCAATGTATACAAAGCACGTCAAAGGTTTCCTGGTATATAGTAAGTGATCTATGTGTTGGCATTGACTATTTTTACCATGCCCAGACATAATGTTCATAATGACCTTATGAAGTAGACATTATTTTTCCCATGAAGGAAACAAAAACTCAGAAAGTTATATAAGAAAAGCAAATGAGTACTAATTTTGAATAGAGATGAGAAAGCTAATATTTCCAGCTTGGGGAAGTCATGGAACACTTCTTGGAAACAGACAGATGAGTGCAAATAGAAGGAAAGAGAGCATTAAAACATGAATAGAAGGAGGAAATTGCAAAATGTCCTGTCCTGGGTGTCAGGTCTCCTGGGGGAGGATACCAGATGTATAAGACCTAGACCGCAACACCAATCCATTCCTTCCCCATTTTTTAGGTATTAAATACACACCATGATGCAATTATGATGAGAAACATAAGACAATAAAGAAAATATAGAGCCAGCCTCAGGTGTAAGTACTATGTATTCTGCCAGGAAAGAAATAGGGAGTAAAGATTGGTCATTTTCATGTACTTTTATTATGTTATTTTCTAATAGATTTCTCAACATTGAGCAGGTGAAATTTTCCAAAGAAATATTTTAAGGTCCTTTCTTCTGTTACTGAAAATGTTATCAGAGTTTATTCTCTCAATGACAGCATCAGAATAGGGGTTGCAAACTCAAATGCCCACAGTGGCCAAAACCAATAAAGCAGTGTAAACCAGTGAAGCATTCTGGGTATAAGTACAGGGGCACCAAAATGAAAAATTTGGGGCATGAACCATGGAAACCTGGGAGCACATAGCCTGTATAAAGGGTACCCGTTCTTCACTTGCAATGGGTATTTCAAATATTCACTTGCCAGGTATTTCAAATATTTGAGAGAATCCAGAAATCTAGAATTCAATACAAAAGCTCTTTATTTTTAAATACAGCATTAAATAGTGTAAACAAAAGTAGGTGTGCCAAACAAAACATGTTTAAATGTCATATTTTAGCTCTTAGTAACTAGCTAGAGTTCAAACAAGCAATGACATGTAGTGGGTGCTGTTGTCTTTCCAGCTCTCTGAGAAAACCCAAAATTCCTGCTCCAAATTCCTCTGCCGCCCCAATAACCCTAGTCTATCCTCTCCCACTGGCTCCCCAGACAACAAGCTGGACAATTTGAACCAAGAGAGTCTTCCTGCCAAGGTATTGCTGCTGAGGTTTTCAAGTTTCAAGTCCCTGATTTAGAGTGCGTCATCTCAAATTCAATTAGTGGAGAGTTCCTCTGGGTTCTGCCATCATTGGCAGAGGGGGAAATGACTCAGACAGTGGAGTATGCAGTGCCTAATAGGTCCAGCATGTGGGGGCTTTGGAGTTTGCTGGGTATGGTGCTCACGGTGCCCAAGGGGAGCACAGAGGAGGGCTAGAGGTTGCAACATGCTCTCAACTAAACTCATTGCTGGCTCTTTTGGACTAAAAAGAATCCAAGATGCTTGCATCTGACCTCAAACATAAAGTAGGCCCAACACCTCAAGCAGATGTATTATTATAAGTTCCCCGGCTCCTTCCCTGGCCTTGTTTTCTTCTGCTTGCCCAAACTGTGCACTTTGCATCTGGCATCGCCAAACTATTTGCAGTTTCCCGAACCCGCTTTCTTACTTCTGTACCTTTACACATGCCATTTTGTCTTTCTGGAATGCCTTTGCCTTTGTATTTATATTTTGCCTTTATATTTCACTGTTCCTTGTGCATGGGCGCGTGGTCAATAAGGGGTCACAGAACTGCATTGAATTGAAATATTATGTAGGTCTGAAGTGACCGCAGCAGGAACTGTCTCAATCCTATGGACCTAAAACATTGTTAATTCGGGCTCTGCCATCTAAACCCGTTTGAGATATCCATGAGTGGAGTAGAGTGGTTAGAGCAGGAAAAGCAAGAATGCCCAGATAACTGAAAAGTCAATCGTTTTACCCTAGTGATAGCATTCACTTGAATTCAGGAATACTTTATCAGGCATTGTTCTAGGCACTTGGAATACAGCAGTCAGCAAGACAAACCTATTCTCTGTTCTTCTAATGGTTATATCATATGTGGTGGTGGAGGAAAAATAAATCAGTAAATGTAAACAAGAAAATATCAGGTAACATCCAATGAAATGAAGAAAATCACTAATGTGTTAGAGATGTTTGAAATGAGTGGAATTTCAGGTAGGGTAGCAGTGTTCAGTCTTTCTAGGAAAATAGTATTTGTGCTGAGTCATAAATGATGAGTCAGCAATGATAAGATGTGAAAAAAGAAAGGATATCCTAAGAGGAAACAATACTGTAAATGTTCAGAGTGGAGTATGAACTTGGTGTGTTCAGAGAAGTAAAAGGCCAGAGTGGCTGGAGCAGAATGGGAGAGCGCAAGAAATAAATTCTAAGGTGTAGTCAGGTGCCACAGATTCAAGGGGCTTGTAAGACCACAATAAGCAATCTGAATGATTTTGAGTGTGATGGGAAACCAGTAGGGTTTTATGCAACTTTATTTTATGCCATGACTTTCCTTCCGTTGGGATGGGTTACTTCATGAGAACAGGAGGAGAAACAATAGAACAGAGTAACTGAAGCTGAGATTGAGCACTGGATGGACCTGTGTTTATGGACCTAGCTTCAGACCAAAAGGCCTTTATTAGTAGTACTGAGGTCAAGGCCTTGGCAGTGCTGTTAGGAAGTTGTAGACTCAACAAAGTACAGTATTATTTAAAATAATTAACCTCAATGGGCAGTATCCTTTCTGAAGGACACAGACATCTTCATGGGCCAACATCCCTTCTTTGTCTATGAAATCTCTAGAACATTGTTCCTCAAACCTAAACAGACACATAAAACACCTGCAAATCATGTTAAAATGAAGGTTCTGATGTGGGAGATTTGTGGTGCTTTATTTCTGGTAATCCCCTAGACTACACTGAGGCATGCAGTCAGATCAGATAGTCTGAGGACTATATTTTAAGAAGCCAGAACTAAAGCCTCTTTGATCAAGAAGCAGTCAAGTTCCTTGAACTGCCTTCAGTTTACCTGTTCAGATGAAAAGAGACCAGAAACAATTTTAAATCATACCTAGGCCCATGGAACCCTGAATTAAGCAATGAAGCCAGATGGAGCATGTCAAGTCATAGTCCCATATGTGTTACGTGGTCACTCCAGACATCCTCCTGAGACCACCAGAGACATTTGTTCCAGAATTTCTTTGATGAGAGAAGGCAATTCATAATCAAAACTGAGCCTGAGCACACAGGGCTGGCCAGTGGGGCCAGCTGACCCTGATTAAATGGCACCCCATTTCTGTCTCATAGAAACACCAGGCTCCCCCAGCCTGCCCCTTCAAGAAAAGTTCTCTCTTTGCATTGCTTCAAAGTATTGCACAGGATATTAGCCACTTCCTTCTCTATAATTCATCCTTCCGCTTTGCCATCTGGAATATTTCTCCTTTATAAGTGCCTAAGTTGTTACAGTTTGAGGCAGCTGAATCCTAAATTTGCTATTTGGGGTAATTTATTGTTTTTAATGCTTTCCCAAATTCAGATTCTGTACAGTATTTTGAAATAGACTCCAGCCAGGATTTCTGCTTCCTAGTTGGACATCTGGCAGTCTGCCCTGTCCAGGTCTTCTCCGGGAGTGTTTTTCAGCTTCCCACAAGTGACAGTCAGAGGGTTCTTCAGATCACTCCTGCCACGGCATCCATTCATCCCCCCCCCATCCCCTCACTGTCTTGAATGCCTTGGTCACTCCCCTTATTGAGGGAACTAAGATAGAGTTAGTGGGGACCAATAGGCTGTCATTTCAATTGCAGCACAAATGTCTCACTGTCCCTAAAACATGTCTTCTTACTAATACCCCAAATCCTATATTTAAAAATCCTTTGGATTACTGGTCACATAAACAACAAGTGGAAGTAAGTACAAGGTAAATAGTGAGATTGGGGAGAAAGAGACCTCACAATTGTTGAGTATTTAATGTGTCAAACCCTGAACTGATATAATAGGTAATATCCTTTCTACTTTACAAATGAAAAGCCAAGGCTTAGAATAACTCTTCCAAGGTACCTGAGTGGTGGGGTCAAGACTTGAACAAGCTCTAACTCAAAGCTCATATGTTTCTCATTATTTGATACTATCAGGTTAGTAGTACTAGAAGGTTAGATGAACAGGACACCAGGCGGAAGACGAAAACTGGTTTCTAGGGGTATTCAAGGGTGGGTAATTGAGCACAATCAAGCCAGCAGACAGATGGGCACAGAATTTCTGGAACAGGAAACCAGCTACTAGATAGAGGCTCCACACTGAACTAACCTTGGCATTATTACAAGATTTTATGAGCTTCTTATTTATGGCAAGAGCCACACTTCCAATTTGGCTACACTGAAGCTTGCAAATAAAAATGAATGGCAACAATCTGCTTTATGGAAATTTTGAGTAGGTGTGGAGCAAGATTAGTTCATCCCTGGAACATCTTCCATGATTCTCTCTGCTGAGGCGTTTTTAGGTAACAATACCCTAATGGTTCTCAACCGTGGGAACTTTGAAATAGTTAGTATATCTGGGACCCATCCAAGACCAACTGAGTTGGGTTTCTCGCTGTGGGGCCCTGGCATCTATGCTCTCTTAAGTTACCCAGTGCTGATGAGCAGCCAGGGTTGAAACCACAGCCCCAGGATAAGTGAGCTTACTATTTTTCTTTGCCCTGAGAAGGAGGACAGAACTAAAACATGATACAATTCAAGGGGGCAGCAGAGAGTAAGAAAAGGTTTCTGGTGGTGAAAGTTAGAAAATGGATTTTTTTTTAATTTGGAAAGAGAAAGAGACAAGTATTAGCTACCTCCCAATGTTGCTATAGGACCAGCCACCCAGAGGTACCACCTTCATCCCATGTTCTGGTGAGTCTAACCTCCAATGTCTAACCTTCATGGAGTCAAGGTCAGGATTGACCTCCATAGTATCTGACACTCACTTTAAAAGCTGTTTTAAAACTCATTGCATTAGTCTCCTATTTGTCTAAAGGACTGGCAGTCAAGGAAAATGGTGCTTTGTTTTTTGTTGTTGTTTTTGTGGCTTTAAAAAAATTTTTTTTTAATTTTTATTGATTTCAGAGAGAAAAAGAGAGGGAAAAAGAGATAGAAACATCAATGATGAGAGAGAATCATTGATTGGCTGCCTCCTGCATGCCCCACATGGGATCAAGCCCACAACCTGGGCATGTGCCCTGACTGGGAATCGAACCGTGACCTCCTGGTTCATAGGTTGATGATCAACCACTGAGCCATGCCGGCTGGGTGGTGCTAAGGGACAGAGTGTTTACTTCTGCTTACTAAATCATTAGGGAGCCAAAGCTAGGTCTCTGCCCTCCCAGAGCTATCTTTTTAAGTTGGAGCAGCATTTAAGATGCTCCTGGCATGTGATAAGAAATACAATTATCCCTATAAAATTAACAACAGAGGATGCTGAGTACCCAGCTCAATTTAGTCTCATAATGGCTTCCAGAGTATCCATGGGGCATCCTGGTTACTGTCCCAACTTCTTAACAACTCTCTTAATGGAATTGCTGCAAGACCCCAAGAACATGAATCAGAAATAAACTGTAATAGATGATGGAAACTTCAGAGCAAGAGGATCCCAGCTAGCATTTACCCTTTCCTGATTTGTCATGGGTCTATTTTGTGTGTGTGTGTGTGTGGGGGGGGGTTATTACTACTCAGAAGAGAAGAAATGAACTAGATCCACTATGTATAAACTGGAGGCCCAGTTCATGGTTTCGTGCACTGGTGGGGTCCCTTGGCCTGGCCTGTGCCCTCTCGAAATCTAGGACCCCTTGGGGGATGTCGGATAGCCAGTTTCGGCCCAATCCCTGCAGGCCCGATCCAGACAGGAGGGAGCCTGACCCTGTGTGTTGAGCATCTGTCCCCTGCTGGTCAGTGCACATCATAGTGAACAGTCTACTGGTCATTTGGTCATTCGGTCACTTAGGCTTTTATATATAGAAATACTCTATTTGCCTAAGAGAAAATATGGCCAGGAGAGAAAACATAAAGGTCCCATAGAGTTGAACTAGGCTTTTAAAGATCTTTTAAATCATTGTTCCCATGAAAATGTCTTCCCCATCTCACATGAGTACATCTAACTGGTAGAATAGAAACAAAATACGGAACCTTAGCTGCAAGGAAGCTGAAAAATACAGGTTTTGTACCCAACCTCTCTAAATAGAAGGATGGTAAGAAGACAGTATAGAAAACCAATCCAAGTATTGGCCTCATCCAGCATTTTTTAACCTGTATACCATAGAATAGCAATATTTAGCTAGATGTTATTTTTTTTAAGATTTTTTTTTCTCAAATGAGTTTGAGCTATGCTTGGCAAAACAAAATTAAACATGATACTTTACTGAAATATATCTCAGTCGTTAATATTCACACATGCATTCCAGTCTTTATATTTGGGGGAATATGAGTTGGATAAACATTTATCTGAGCCCATATTACAGATGAGGACTGAGGACCACAGAGATTAAATAAGATGCCTAATGTTGAATATCCAAACTAGAATCCATGCCTCTTGACTAGTTGCGAGTATTCTTTCTGCTAAGAGGGAATGAAAAGAAGGTAAGGGAGTCAGGCAAGCAAAACAGAAGAAAGATGAAACTGATAGGGTGGTGAGAAGGGCTAGAAATATAGAGGAAGGCTATGCTTCTCTGTCTGCCCTAGTTATTGAGAGTAGCAAATACAAAAACACTCTGCATGTGTCCTGACCCAGAGCCAGAATGAATTCATTAAAGAGGTCGGAGCCCTGAACCCACATCCCAATCCCCTTCCACATGTGCCTGGAATATGTTGGTGCCTTGGCCTCTAGTAACAGGGAAAACTAGTTCTGTGGAATATGTCATCTTTATAAATAGAACCAGTCCACTGGTTTCTCAACAGTCAGGAGACACTCTTGTCTTCTGGTGTCAACTATTTACTTGTATTTCTTCTTCATAAAATGCATCTTCTCTGGGTCTATGCTTTCCCCAAAAGACATCTGCTCTCCTGCCCCAAAATGTGTTGCACAAATGATTCCTCAGCCCCTGGACTCAAACCCCCGGAGGCGGGCCAGTGGGCACTTTCTCCTCTGGTCCCTGCCAAGGTTGGCACTGTGGTGACGATGTTAGTGTTTATTGAGAAGCTGGAGGACTTTGGACTTCGGTGGTATTCCTGTGCATTTAGGGAAAAGAGGAAGTGGAAGAATACCCTCCTGCACAGCCATGTATCAGGCCACGTCTCTCTCTCAATCAACCTGCACACTTGTTAATTCTTTTTAACAAAATGTTTGGTGTGTCAGTTGTTGTTTTTCTGGTTTGAGTCAATCTTGTCACTCACCAAAAATGCAGAAAATTGTTATTCTGAAATGATACTTTAGGTCAAACAAATCCAGCCTTTATTGAAAGCTTGCTGGGCAATCTGGTTGATATTATGGTTCAGCTTCTCTTCCTCCCCTCCTGCCATCCTTTCTTCCACATGCACTCTCTGCTTCAGGTCAGAGACACAAACTCTAGCCTCAATCAGCAAGGCTGGAAAGGACTTAGGGCTCCTCCATATTAACTTTTCTAATAGACTGACCCTGATTTTGCAGGAATCATTCTGCACATGGGGAACTCATGAGGGAAGCAACTCATACACTAGATAGCTATTCATCTCTATTAGTCAACACACGATTGGTTGCAAGTGACAGGAAAGCTATTTAAAACTGGCTTAAATCCTACCTCACCCCCCCCAAATAATTTAAAGTTCACCCACCCCCCCCCCCAAAAAAAGAGAAAGGAATAGACCCACTTCTTATGTTGCTGGAATCAGGAGCTAAAATAATGTCATCAGGACCCAATTTCTCTCTCTCCACCTCTTAGTCCTGCTCCCTCTATGTAACTTCACCCTCAGGCAGATTTCTTTCAAGATGTCCCCAGATACCCTAGGCCAGTGGCAAACTGCGGCTCAGGAGCCACATGTGGCTCTTTGGCCCCTTGAGTGTGGCACTTCCACAAAATACCGACTTCTGTACATGGGCCACGAAGTTTCAATCGCACTGTATGTGCGCGCCCACACGTGGTATTTTGTGGTATTTTATGGAAGAGCCACACTCAAGGGGCCAAAGAGCCGTATGTGGCTCGCAAGCTGCAGTTTGCCGACCACGGACCTAGGCTGACATCCTCACAGCTCCAGGTCAACAGAAAGATTCTGTCCTTGCACTGTTCAGCCAAGTCCTGAGATGAGTCTTGTGGAAGTTCAACCACATCCACACTTATGAACTAATCACTGGTCAGGATCTGTTCCTTATTTGATTACCACCACCTGCGTCACAGGTCCAATTCTGGAGCCAGAGGTGAGGTTCTGTTCCAGAATCAAGGGTAATAGATGCTGAACAGGAAAAAATACTCACAGTTACACTATGTTTGTTTGTATATTTATTCATTAATTTTGCAGAGATGAATTGAGAACTCGTTTTGTACTAGAAACTGGGTATAAAATCCTGGATAACTTCTATTTGTCCTTCCTGATGCAGCTCAAGAGTTATCAATTCTGTGATAAATTCCTTCACTGTCACCCCCTCAGCAGAGTTAGGTATTCCCCCCTGGTGCTCCTGTTTCTCAGTAAATACCTCAATAATACATTCAGGAATGTGCTGCTCCTCATCTTTCTCCCTAATTTATTGTGAGCTCCTAGAGAACAGGTATTGTGTCTTATTTATCTTGGCCTCCCCAGATGCCAATAGCAGCCACAGACAAAGTACTCAAAGCAACTGTTGTTGAATAAATATGTGAGCAGTGAATTAATACACGTGTTCCTACTCTTTGGGCATTTCACGAACTACCAGGGGGAAATAAATTCATCAATAACTAACTGGAATAAAGTGTGATCCCTGGGGCAACAGCCATATGAGCAAAGGGCTGAGAAGCATATTGGAAGGTGATGTGCAACAGAATAATTGAACAATTTTAAGACGCGCTTTGTTATTACAAATCTAAATCTATCTCCCTATGACTTCTACCCACATATTCTTAAACAACTCCAAATATGTCTACCTGTTGTTCTAGCATCTGGGATAATTCCTGACAACACATAGGCACTCAATTAATATTTCTGAAAATAATTGATTACATTTTCTCAGCTACATAGTAGTGTCAGTTGTGAAATGGTAGATATCTTATGCTGTTCTTAGATATTCTTAAGGTTATTTTGAAGATTCATGTTGATCTGATTTTACATGAAAATAAATAGGATTAAAAAGAAAAGGTTTAGAGTGCAATTTTCCCATCAGCCCTATCCATGTACCCAGACCAGATTGAGATATTGACATGTCAGGTGAATAATTCGAGGCCTATCTACACTATTATTCTTTACATGTCTGTTTTATACATAGTAGGAATAGACAAAATAATAAAGGTAATTTTCTGTGCTCAAAATAAAGATTTAGCCATAGCCAGTTTGGCTCAGTGGGTAGAACTTCGGCCTGTGGACCAAAGGGTCCCAGGTTTGATTCTGGTCAATGGCACGTACCTTGGTTGCAGGATCTTCCCCAGTCTGGGCCCTAGTTAGGGCATGTGCAGGAGACAACCAATCGATATGTTTCTCTCACATCAATATTTCTCTCTGTCTTTTCCTCTCTCTTCCACTCTCTCTAAAATATTAATGGAAAAACATCTCGGGCGAGGATTAACAAAAATAAATAAATGATATTTATTTTTCATGTACATATTACATATGATTTTATGAATGACACAGTTTCTGGAAAGGCATATTAAACTCTTTAAATATAGACAAGTATAATAAATCACCCCCAGGAAAGAGCACATACAACATTGTGAATTTTTCAGTTTCCGAATTTCAGCAGGCTGGGCTGTTGCAGAGAACTCTCCGAGGACCAGTCTCAAAGTTAGTGGTGAGGCCTTATACACATGTACTTGCCACACACAAAAAATTCACTAGAGATAAGCTGGCAGGAGTAGCAAGTGTTTAATTGCAGCTAAACCAATTTATGTCTCTCCAGTTTTGTCAGCAGTCATGTGTGGAGACCTGAGTTAAATGGCTTCTACCCTAGATTTTACTCCAGTGACATTTCATTGGCCCCTATTGGTTGGTGCTGTGGATAGCTGCCTACTGGCTCACCCATCAATCTGGCCTGTATCATCCATAGCCTGGGATATAGGACAGACTCATCCTGAAACACCACAGCATGTCTATAAAATGCCCTCTGGAAAGCTTGAGTGCCATCTGGCTGGGGGAAGCCTGGGGAGAAGGAAGGCTGGTGGAAATACATGAGGTAATGCTGTGCTGGTCATGCAACTGGAAGGCTGAAGGAGGGTTTTGCTCAGCATCCCAGAGGAAAGTCTTCAGAGCAGAGAAAGAAGGAAGCAGGTAGTGGTATTGAACTAGGGGTAATTCTGACTCTCCCTGACACCCCCAAAACATTTGGCAATGTCTGGGGACATTTTTGGTTGTCACAATCAGGAAGGACATCTAGTGTCTAGAGGTCAAAAATGCTGCTAAACATCCTATTAGGCACAGAACAATCCCCACAAGGAAGAATTATCGGGTCCAAAATGTCAATAGTGCTGATGTTGAAAAACCCTGCTATCCCCAGGCTTTAATATAGTCCTAGGCAAGGATAATGTACGGGTGGCTTCTTTCCTTTCTGGGATGAAAGCTTTCCTGCAAGGCCCACATTGTCCTCTGCTTCATTCCTGGTTGTCTACTTCTCATCTTGAGTCCTGCAGCTCCTAGAATCTGTTTCACATCCTCCTTCCATACTGGTGGAGAGTATGTGTGGCCAGATCTGGGAACAAGTGGAAGCAGAGAGCTATAATCAAAGATGCTCCCATCTTCCCTGCTCTCATTTATACACTGAGGCATTCACAGGAAAGGAAACCCCTGCAGGCTAAGGAGTCTGGACTCCAAATTAGTGAGGTCCAGATCTGTCGAGAGGAGGGAAAGCCTCCAGGAAAAGGGCTCCTTATCAGTAATTGCATAGGAGAGGGAATGTGTAGAATGCTTAAGTTCCATTTGTCTAAATATTGTTTCCATGGGGTCAGGGACCTTACCTTATGTTCTGACTATCCATGAATGTATGACAAACTATCCTTAAATTAAAACAATTTAATATCTCTTACAATTCTTAAGTTGGCTGGGCTCATCTAGGTGGTTCTCAATTGGACTTCTTCCATATAGTTGTAGTCAGATAGTGACTGGGGCTAAAGTCATCTAAAGGCTTGATTGGCCTGGACATCCAAGACAGCTCACTCAAATGGGTTGCATTTATTTTTGGTTCTTGGCTTAGCGCTCAGCTGAGGCTGCACCTGGAATATCTACATGTGACCTTCCCATGTATCTTGGGCTACTTACAGCTTGGCATCTGGCATCTAAGAGGGAGTGTTTTTTGTGACCTAGCCTCAGCAATCCCATATTTCTGTCGATTGAAACAAAAAGTCACTGAGACCAGCCCGGATTCAAGGGAAGGGAAATTAGACAACTGTTTTTTTAATTGTTTTATTGCTTAAAATATTACAAAGAGTATTATATATGTCTTCTTTTTTTTTTCTCCCCTTGACCTTCCCCTAGCCTCCCATACCTCCCAGTGTCTTGTGTCCATTGGTTATGCTTATATGCATGCTAGACAACTGTTCTTGATACAAAGAGGAACATGTACACACAGGAAGGAAGGGATTGATGGTCACCATTCTTGACTTTTTACCACTACCTTCTCGTTGATGCCTGGAATGCTCCCTCCCAATCCCAATTCCCCAACCAAGAGAGCCTACACCTTGCTATGTCAAGTAGGTGAGAGGCAGTGTGGAGTTATGGTTAAGACCATAGATGTTTAGAGGCAGGGAGACTTGGGTTTGAGTCTCAGCTTTTCCACTCACCAGCACTGGATCTTGATCAAGTTGTTTAATCTGTCTGAGCCTCAGTTGGCTCGTTTTAAATACCCTTTTGATTTTGGAATTTAAATATTGTCTGACATAGAATAAACATTCAAAAATTGTTCACTATTAGAAATGTAAAAAGTGATTATTAGAAATGTAAAAAGTGATCATGCTTTGCTTTTCCAGAATCCCTTGTTTATCCTGATCTAGCCATTGAGGTGAACTCAAGGTATACAACTCTACAAGGCTGCTAAAGTTCAGGTCTCCCTACCAAGGAGGTCATGGAGTTGAAAAAACTACAGTTAAGAAGATAGAGTCAAGTATTGCTAAGTGTGAGTATTGATAAGATTACCCTCAGGGGCCTTAAGAAGGAAGGACTTTGTCCTGGGGAATAAAATGAAGGAGCAGCGTCTATTCCAGGCACAGCACGTGGACAGAGGCAGTGTGGTAGAGAGGGTGGAAGGGGTGGGAGAAAACTCTGCCTTTGGCTCAAATCCTTTCTCTTTTATGAGCCTTAATTATTTCACAGCAATGAAAGGGTGTGATTTGAAGCCTGTGGAGTTTCTTCCAGTCTTGGCCAAGCTCTGCTATGTTAGAATTCCCTAAATTGGTTCACTTCTCCCTCATCAACTCAGTCACCACTCTGGCTTAAGCTACCACTTATTAATGCTCCTTTATTTAGTATAGATGCCTCATTAAGGCCCTCCCACTCTTAATCTTGACCATTGGTCTTCTCCAGAGGAGTTAGAATAATCTATTTTGTAATATAAATCTGATCATGTTGCTTACAGCTACAAAGTCTTCTGTGCTGGTTATTCTCCATTTCTCTCTCCTCTCCTCTCCTCTCCTCTCCTCTCCTCTCCTCTCCTCTCCTCTCCTCTCCTCTCCTCTCCTCTCTTTTATTCCTGGTGGTGGGGGATGCTGATTTTAATGGATTCCTTGGGCTTTCTGGCTTCTGTTTGGGTTCAGCCAATGAAAGATCCAGCAGGAGACTGGAGGGCAAGAGGCAAGAGGGTTTGAAGTATTTATTCCCACTGGAATGCTGCAGTTCTGTTGTTGTCTGTGATTTTCCATGACCACAGCTCCTGCATGGTAGCTCTCCAAACTCCAAAATATTGTTGCTGGAGGTTAGAAAAAATGGGTTGGTGCTTCCAAGGTCATTTTAAGAAAGTAGAGTTTGTGATGAGGGCTTGAGTCACCAGATTTCGTATAACTTAAATCGCCCCTCTGCACCTTCAATTCCTTTTGGATATTTATAGAAACCCTTGTCCAAACAAAGCTCTGCCAGGAAAATTTATACCCCCCACCACCATGTGTGTGGTATGCAGTGGAGCAGAAACACAATCAGAAATGCACTTGATGAAGGAGAAAACAGCAGAATGTGAGTCCCTGGGCAAAGCATCTTGAAAAAGCCAGCCCAACAGATGTCTGCATTAAAAATAATTGCTTTATATTTATGGTGGACAGGCAACAATAAGCAGTTTATAGCCTATAATCTAACACAAATGACTTGTGAAAATATTCTTAATAGATAGTTCAGCTGAGTGTCCCAGGATGTTAGGAAGCCCTATGGGGAACTCAGAATTGGCCCTCATTGATCTGACAAATCCTCACCAACTGGCTGCATGTTGAACCATTTCTCTGCAGGATTTTATATTCTCCCACTTAAGGAGACTGCAAAACACTCATCAAACTCCCAAAGGCACAGACCCCAGCAGATACTCAGCTCCGAGAGTCCCTCCCTACTGCTTCTTAGAAACCAAAACCTTTTCCTCAGACTGCATCATGCTGGGGAAAATGAAGTGTGACCTTGAAAAATATCAGTTTCTAGCTCCCCCCCCCCACACCCTAATTGTGGGGATGTTATCATGGCAGAAGAAAAATATCATTTTCCGAACTCCATTCTGGAAAATGATATCCATCTGCAGGAATGCTGAGCAGGCATGACTGCTGGGGCCAGGCATGGTATCAGGCTGAGGAAGAGTTTGAATTCTGTGAAGGATCAGCGGGAAGAAAGGAAGTAGGTTCTGGGGGAATTCACATTCTCAGTGCCATTTCTTCTGGCCCTCTCCCCCAGTGTCTGGGGCCATCAGTGATGCCCATTTGAGCCTGGAACAGCATCTGATATTGTCGGTTCCTATATTGCACTCATGTATCCTTAACTGGACATAGTGAGAATGAGGTTTCAAGAGAAGGCAGCCCTTGCTGGGAGTGCACAGCTAAGGCTCTTCTGTGCTCTTTAAATAACAACCAAGAGATAGTGTACATGTGTGGTGGTTCAAATATAAATTGTAGCCCTGTTTCTATGACACTTTCTCAAAATTAAACCTTACAAGTTATGGTAGAAACATTGTGCAATGTTTTTGATGGCTTATAGGTCTTCCATGTTAAAAAAAAAAAAAAAGAAAGCTTCCAATTCAGTGATCCTGCATCTAAGCACCATTTCCAGTTTGTGAAAGGCTTATAGGAAGTTTTCCCACAGCTACTAATAAGTTCTTGCTAAAATGGTGATGTTTTAGGCCTCCAATCTTTTTAGTTTACATTCTTACAGCCTTAAGTGAAGTGGCTCCAGAAGATCTACAGTGGCCAGAGAACCCTGGATCCTCCTGGCAGTCAGGAGCCGCAGAGACACAGCTCAGTGAGGAAGTCAGCCCAGCTTTAAGAGCAAGATCTGCATGGGTCCTAGAGGAACATGGAAATGCCACCTACTCTTGGGGTGTCCATGCCACACTAGAGCAAGGTGCAAAAGCATGAACAATACATTTTAGCAACAGACTGCATAAGCATCAACCAAGTTAGGATTTCTTACGACTCCAGGAAAGACCTTCAAGCCACAAACTAGAAGGAAATACTATTCACAGAGCTGACAAAGAATTATATTCAGAAACATAAAAGTCTCTCATAAATCAATAAAGGACACATTAATTATAATAGACAAGTGGAAAACTCACAGAAGAAACATGAAAAGTCAATAATCATAAAAAACCCTCAATCTTATAGTAATCTTATAATTGCAAATTAAAACCACAATGAGATAACATTTATATCTATCACATGGAAAAATGTTAAAGATCTAACAAAACCAAGTTTGACTTGGATATTGAAAAGCCAACATTATATTGTCTATCAAAATGCTTATAAATATAAATTGGCACAACCACTTAGGGTAGTAATTTTTAAATCTTCAATAAATTTAAAGATATCCAAATCCTATTATTATGGAGGTACCCAATACCTCTATAACAATTATACAGCCCAAATACTCTTCCACAAATGTGTACAACAAATATTCATGCAGCATAATTTGTAATAGTGAAGAACTGGAAACAACCTAGTTTCCATTCATAGAAAAATGAAAAAAAAATGTCGAGTTTTTGAGGGTATTTTTAATAGTAAAATACTATAGAGCAATTAAAATGAATGAGCTCGATATTTCTATTTATCAGTATATTTACATGTTGAATATATGCTTACTGGGGGGAGGGGGGAGGGAAAAGTTTTGGTGAATGACCACAAATATGATGGCATTCATATAAATTTTAAATGTATATATTAAACATATATTTAAATAGTATATATATTTCAATAACATATACTATTTTAGACACACAATTAAAGTAAAAATACACAAATGGGAAGGATGCAGACCATCTTTAGGATACCCATTATCTCTGAGAGGCAATGAGATTGAAAAAAGGACAAGAAAGTCTTTAACTGAATGCCCTGTGGCTCAGTGAAGTCAGAAATTTCCCATGAGAAATCAAGTCCCCAAACTTGTGCTTGGGTGAATGTGAGTTTAAATTTACCCTACTTATGACATAAAAATCTCCAACTGCGAAACTGATGTTTTGGGGGAAAAAGCAGCCCTGGACTGGTGAATTTCCTGAAGCAGTTTGCAGAAATACTTTCATATGACCAACTACCACATTCACGCACACATAAATCCCTGCTGATGATCAGCTCACAAACAAAAATTACAAAATACACAAGAAGGTAGAAGTAGTCAACCATGAGGGAGAATTAGTGACACTGCTAACTGGAAAATAAGCCTTCCAAGAATCTGATATTATATAACATTCCTAAAGAAACTGAATAATAACCAAGACATTTCTATGCCCCGTTGAAGTGGGCCCTCACAACATCTGCCCAGTGCCATTTCAGCATTGCTACCGACAGGTGACTGCTGTGCGTCTCCCTTGTCCCCCTTTCTGAATGGATGGGTGTGTTCACTGAAATCCTGCTGGTGTTCTACCACTGTGTTGGGGAGAGAGGCAGATATTTGTCTTTCTGGTTCATAGTCCTTAAGGCAAAGGGAACCATGTCCTGATCTGATGGAGTCTGAACTGGATGAAATGACTGATTCTCCATTTGTGTTGCTTCCCTTAGAACAGTGATGGCGACCCTTTTGAGCTCGGCGTGTCAGCATTTTGAAAAACCCTAACATAACTCTGGTGCCGTGTCACATATAGAAATTTTTTGATATTTGCAGCCATAGTAAAACAAAGACTTATATTTTTGATATTTATTTTATATATTTAAATGCCATTTCACAAAGAAAAATCAACCAAAAAAATGAGTTCGTGTGTCACCTCTGACACGCATGTCATAGGTTCGCCATCACTGCCCTAGAGGGAAGGGAGGGCTTGAATGTTTTCTACAACTGGGAAGAAAGGGGCAAAGGGATGTTTATGATTAAAAAGCAGAAACATTTACTGCTCACCAAATATTCATGTGCTTCCCCACAATTTCCAGGGCAGTTGCAGTTAGGGCCATGTGACTTATTTCTAAACAATGGACTGTAAGTGGAAGTTGACACAGGTCACTTCTAGACTGAAGCACAGAAAAGAAGGCATGAGATCTCCTACTTTTCCTTTTTTGTTCCTCAATGACAGTGGCAGCTGCATTTTGAGGCAGGTTAGCCACTGGATAGAAATAGCTGGATTGCTGGAGCACTGCTTTGAAGGCAGCTTCAGACTTTGCATGAAAGAAAAATAAACTCTTACGTGTTAAGCCCAAAGTCATCTTGCATATCTTTTTGTGCGTGCACCCCCACCCACACACTTTCACTGCTTACTGAAAAGAAGATTGCATACAAAAAATAAAGCTACATAGAGAAGCAATCCACTATGAGATCAGCTGACATAACAAAATGGGAACTACTGCTCCACAAGTCTGAAATAATGGGACTACACGATAGAGACTATATTAAAAAGTACCTTTTGAATATTTGAAGTAATATTTACAGATATATAGAGTACTATTTTGGAAATTTGGGGGGAAAACTACTTGTAAAAGAAATTGGCAGATCTTTTAAAAATTAAAAGCATTGCATTTCAAATTTAAAAATCAATAGAAGGTACACACATACATGTTTACTTATTTTATGACAGAAGTGAAACTGAAATGCAGTAGGAGGTGAACTGTTTGTGCAACAAATTAATATTTTATCAATTGGATAGCAATATGAGAAAATTGAATTTTGATTTATACCCCTCACATTATATAAAAATTCCCAGATGTAGTATAGATCTAAATATAAAAAATATGGTTTCTAAATGATAACATGGAAAATATCTTTAAGCAAGTATTTCTTAAATAGAATAAACATAAAATAGTACACTGAAATACAGTTGAACTATGTTAGAATTAAGTACCTCTATTTGTCAAAAGGCACCACTATGAAAGTGAAAAGGCAAGCCACAGAGTGGGAGAAGATATTTACAGTACATATATTTGACAAGGATTGCTACCCATAGTATCCAAGGAACTCCAACAGATTAATAATAAAGAGAAAAACCCAATAGAAAAATGGGCAAAAGATTCAAGTCAGTACTTCAAAAAGAAGCTTTCCAAAAGCCAGTTAACACTGAAAAAAGATGCTAAACCTCATTAGTCATCGGGGAAATAGAAATTAAAATTTCAGTGAGATTACCAGTATCACACCAACAAAATAAAGTGAAAAAAAAAATAAGCCTCAGTAAAGATCAAGCAATTGGAATTCTACTCCACTGTTCTAGAGTCCAAATTAGTATAGACACTTTGGAAAAGTATTACACAGTAAAATAAAGCTGAACATATGCACATCCTATGTGGCACGCAGAGTAATGGCTCCCAAAGATGTCCATCTCCTAATCTTCAGAATCTGTGAATGTGTTAGGTTACATGGTGAAGAGAAATTAAGTTTGCAGATGAAATTAGGATTGCAAATCACCTGACCTTAAAATAAGATTTACCTGTGCCCAATCTAATCACAGGGGTCCTTAAATGTGGAAGAAGGAGTCAGAAGTGAAAACCAGAAGAGTGAGGATTCGGATAAAAGTTACTGAAAGAAGGCAGGCATGAGCCAAGGAAAGTAGGTGGCCTCTGGAAGTTGGAAAGGGATTATCTTCTAGAACCTCCAGAAAGAAGTACAGCCCTGCCAACACCTTGGTCTTAGCCCAGTGAGATTCATGCTGGACTTCTGATCTGTAAGTGAAGAAGTTTTTGTTGTCTTAAGCCGCTAACTTTATGAGTTTGTCACTTACCTTTTTATTTTCTTTAAAATATTTATAAATGACAGATTTTTTAAAAATTTTGATTAAGTTCAACTTTTCAATTTTCTTCTGTTATGGCCTGTGCTTTATAGACCTTATTTAAGTAGTCTTTGTCTAACCCAAGTTCGAAACAATCTTCTAGTCTTCTCCAAGATTTTATGGACTAATTCAGGCTAATTTTGTATAGAGTGCAGGAAAAGGGTTAAGGTTATTTACTTACTTAGCATATAGATAGCCAATTGTCCCAGCACCCATTGATGAAAACATTATCTTTCATTTATTGAAATACCTTGGCACTGTGGTAGAAAATCAATTACCTTATATATGTGGATCTATTTCTGAACTCTTGATTCTATTCCCTTGATCTATGTGTCTTTCTTTCTGCAAATACTACACTGTTTTGATTGCTGTATCTTTATAGGAAGTCTTTTTTTTTTTAAATCCTCACCCGGGGATATTTTTCCATTGATTTTTAGAGAGAGTGGAAGAGAGAGGGAAAGACAGAGAGAAACATCAATGTGAGAGAAACACATTGATTGGTTGCCTCCTGCACGAGCCCCGACCAGACCAGAGCCAGGGCCGGAGAGGAGTCTGCAACCTAGGTATGTGCCCTTGATCAGAATCAAACCTGGGACCCTTTTCTATATAATCTTTAGAATTCCCCTGTCAATTTATACCAAAAAATTTATGTTGGGAATCTGATTGGGATTACACTGAATGTACAGATCAATTTGAGGAGAACTGACATTTTAACAATAATGAATTTTCCAATCAATGAGCACAATTACATCTACCCATCTATGAGGTCCTCTTGGTTTCATCTCATCAACATTTTGTCATTTTCAGCATTTAAATCCCCCATATATTTAGTTAGTTTTGCCTTTAAGTATTTCATGTTTTTAATACTATTGTAAATGATAATGCTTTTGTAATTTCTATTTCCATTTATTCATTGATAGTATCTAAGAAAACAATTTATTTTAATATATTGGCTATATATAAATCCTTCAACCTTACTAAACTTATAAGTAGATTATTTGGGATTTCCTATGTATGTAATCATGTCTGTAAATAGAAGTTTATGTCTTTCTTTAAAATCTGTATGTCTTTTACTTTTCTCATATTACTACATTGGCGAGGACTTCCAGTATTGTGTTGAAAATGAATGGTGAAATCAGACATCCTTGCCTTGTTCCTGATTTTATGAGGAAAGCATTCACTCTTTTATCATCTATTAACTGTAATTTTTGGTAGAAGTCCTTTATCAAGGTGAAGACGCTCCCTTTTTTCATAGTTTAATGAGAATTTGTATCACAAATAGATGTGAAAATTTGCCAAATGCTTTTTCTGTGTCTACCTAGAAGATCATAGGCTTTTTCCTTTTTATTCTGTTAATGTAGTAAAATGTTTTCAAGTATTAAACCAACTTTTCATACCTGGTATAAATTCTATTTTATAATAATGTATTATCCTTTTTATTTATTACTGAATTTCATTTTCTTATATTTTGTAAAAGATTTTTAAAATTTAGGAAGGATGTAGATATATAATTTTTATTTTTAAATAATGTCTTTGTCTGGTTTTGGTATCAGAGTAATTCTGACCTAATTAGTGAGTTGAAAAGTGTTCTCTCCTTTTCTATATTTTGGCTGTATAAAATTGGTCATATTTGCCAGGGAAACCATCTAACCTGGGTTCTCTTTATAGGAAGGTTTTTAAAGTATGAATTCAATTTTTAATAGGGCTAATTTGACTATTTATTTCTTCTTGAGTGAGCTTTTGTAATTGTTGTCTTCCAAGGAATTTGTCTATGCCATCTATATTATAAAATGTTTGGCATAAAGCTTTTCATAATAGTCTATTAATATTAGTTGGCTATATAGAAATATCCCCTATTTCATACCTAATATTGATAATTTATGTCTTCTCTCTTTTTATTTTTTTAATATATTTTTATTGATTTCAGAGAGAAAGGGAAAAGGAAAGAGAGATTGAAACATTAATGATGAGAGAGAATCATTGATGGGCTGCCTTCTGCATGCCCCCCACAGGGGATCGAGCCCACAACCCTGGCATACTCCCTTGACTGGAATCGAACCTGGGACCCTTCAGTCCACAGGCTGACACTCTATCCACTGAGGCAAACCAGCTAGGGCTGTCTTCTCTCTTTTTAAATAAATATTATTTTGAAAGTATTTTCTAAATTTTATTTATCTTTTCAAAGAAACAATTTTTATTTATTGGTTTTCTCTATTGCATTCCTGTTTCAATTTTAGTGATTTTTGCTCTTTATTTAATAATTTCCTCCCTTTTATTTACTTTGGGTTTGACATGTTCTTCTTTATCTAGTTTTTAAAAGTGGAATCTTAGGTTATTGATTTTCAACCTCCATTCTTTGGTAATATAAGTTTTTAATGACAAAATGTTCTCTCTAAACACTGCTTCTGCTTCATTCCACTAATGTTCATAATTTGTGTTTTCAGATTAATTCGCTTCAAAATATTTTCTAATTTCTCTTGTGATTTCTTCTTTCACCATGGTTTATTTATAAGAATGATGTTTAATTTTCAACATTTTAAACGATTTTCCACATATCCCTGTGTCTTTGATTCCTAGTTTAATTCTATTATGACCAAATAAATATTTTCATATAATTAGAATCCTTTTAAAATTATTGTACCTTTCTTTATAGTCCAAACTAGAGTTTATCTTGTTGAATATCTCAAGAGGACTTGACAATAATGTGTATTCTGCCACTGTTGGCTGGAGAGTTCTCTAAATGTCAATTAGGCTTGTTTGATTGTTAGTGTTGTTCAAGTTTCTAATATCTCCTTAGTGATTTGTTGGCTGCCTGTTCTAGCAATTACTGAGATAAGAGTGTGGATACCTCAAACTATAACTGTGATTGGTCTATTTCTTCGTTTAGTTCTACTAGGTTTTGTGTTCATGTATTTTGAAGCTCTGTTGTTGGGTGCATTCATATTTAGGACTTTTCTGTCTTCTTGGTGAATTGACCCCTTTATAATTATAAAATGTTCCTTTTTTATCCAGAGAAATAATGCTTATTTCTAATCTACTCTGTTTAATGTTTTTATAGCCCCTCTAACTTTCTTTGACTAGTGTTTTCTTGCTGTATTCTTTTTCCATCCTTTTACTTTTATCCTCTTTGTGTCTTTTTATTTAAAGTGGACTTCCTATAACTATCATCCAGTTGGGTCTTGCTTTTTAAAATATGATCTGACAAATTTCTGGCTTTAATTTGAAAAATTTAAAAGCTGTGAAAAAAATGTGATGCTGCCTATACAAATCTCCTAATACAAATCTCCTAATTAGTTTGCTAGCTCCCTTGTATGCAAAAACCCCTGGAACTGCAATAGAATCTATGTCAGGTCAGATTAATCCAAGAGTTTAGGTTTCTCTTCATACACAAATCAAAGCAGTAATATCACTCATTATAACACTTCACATAGACTTGGATCAATACAACAGTAAAGGAGAAATAATTCTGACCTTCCCAGAACAGGTATCCCTCATGTTCTAGGACTCACCCATAGCGCCCTCCCTTCTTTATGTTCCTCCAACTAGCCCACTCATACTGTAGGATCTGTGCATATGCTGCTTTGTCTCTTGGATTAGTGACCTACTGACTCCATCCCTTATTACATCATTGCTAGCTTTTTATCTTTTGAGTTTTTCCCCTGACCACTTTTTTGAAACTTTGCCAGACTTAATTAGTCTTTATTACATCACCCTATTAATTGCCTTCCTAAAACTTTATAATTAGTAATTATATATTTACTTTCTTGTTTAATTGATTGTTATATATCAGCTTCCCATAATCAACTCCATGAGAGTGCAATCGTTTACTTTGTCTCATTGTGTCATGTATAACATTACTAGGAAGTAAATATATGTTGAATGAATAAATAAGAAATAAATTAAGGGAAGATAATGAGGGTTACTAATTAAAAGCATTTTCTCAATTAACCAATAGGAGGAGGTATTATTTGGGGGAGGGGAGAATTTCCTATTGTTTCTGAAATCATACCATATAGAATAGTAGCTTTCTGCAAGGTTGGTCCTTTGTGATTTGGGAAAATATAATTGCCAAGATTACAGACATATCAGCCTAATGGCTATAATAAACAACCCCCAAGACTCAATGGTGAGTTTAAGTTTGGCCACTGCCTTCTGTGTGTTGATTCAGGAATACTTCGATTCCGGTCAAGGGCATGTACCTGGGTTGCGGGCACATCCCCAGTGGGAGATGTGCAGGAGGCAGCTGGTCGATGTTTCTCTCTCGTCGATGTTTCTGACTCTCTATCTCTCTCCCTTCCTCTCTGTAAAAAATCAATAAAAAAAAAAAAACAACCCCCAAGACTCAATGGTGAGTTTAAGTTTGGCCACTGCCTTCTGTGTGTTGATTCAGGAATACTAGTGTCTTCCTGTCTGTGGCATTACCATTATCTCAGGGCACTTTCTGATCCTTCAATGGATACCCTGTATTTGTCCAGCCAAAAAAAGAAAGACGGCTCGCCCTAGCTGGTTTTGTTCAGTGGATAGAGCATCAGCCTGTGGACTGAAGGGTCTGGGGTTTGATTCCGGTCTAGGGCACATGCCTGGGTTGCAGGCTCGATCCCCAGTAGGGGGCGTGCAGGAAGCGGCCAATCAATGATTCCCTCTCATCATTGATGTTTCTATCTCTCTCTCACTCTCCCTTCCTCTCTGAAATCAATAAAAAAATATTTTTAAAAAACCCACACACACACAAAAAGAAAGAAAGCTTGCCTGATTATGTAAGACCAAGTCTGAAAGTGGCATGCATCACTTCTGCACAAACTTCATTGGTCAAATTGAGACACATGGCCCCAACCTAATTGCAAGGGATGCTGGGAAATGTAGTCGTCCTGTGTATCCAGGAAGAAGAAATTGGATCTGTGAGCATTCAGCCAACTTTGGCCACAGTAGGGGCCTTCTTCATTTGGTTGTTGTGAGGATTAGAGAGTTACTGTATGCAAAACATTCAGAACATGCCCAAGCACATCAGGGACATCCATGGAGTTGCAAGAGGAGTTTTCTGAGTTTGCACTAATCATTGCTTGCTAAACAAGTCTGGCATTCTGAAGTTTCTGTCAAGCCTAACAGCTGACTAGAGAGTTTTGTGAACTCCAGTGCCAAAGAGGCCAGCCAAGAATGCAGATGCCATCACCAAGTCTGTGTGGCACATCCGAGAAGCCCATGACTGTACTTACCTGTCTGCCAGGCCTCTCAGGTCAGCACTCTGGCACTGAGGACCAGGAGCCTGACCCCACATCTGGCAAGATCATATAAAAATAAGAAAGTTCTGAACCACAGTTACATGGTTGGAGTAAAGATCAAGTAATGCTTGTCCACTATAGATGGATCTGGATTTTGGAAAGTTCTGTGGCCCTATCATCTTCTCCAGGATCGGCTATATATTTTTAAATTGTGTATTAATTCCTCAAATATTTATCTAGTCAGAGTAGACCCTGCCCTTTGGGGAAGCTCAATAGTCTAACTGGCAGTAAGCTTTTATTATTTCCTTCATTCTCAAGGGAGAAAGAAAGAAGCAATTTGCATTTTAAAAAATTGCCTCCCAGGTACCTTTTTCTTAACCCTTCTCTCCAGAAATGACCTAAAAATTCATGTACATGAGTTATTCTCTCTCCCAGGAGGACTTAATAGAGATCACAGTTTTAATCTCAAATTGGAGTTTTCATGGATTCTCCTTTCGCTCCCTCCCTGTTCACCTACTCCTCCAAGATCTGCCTCAGTGGCTCCATGAAGTAATATTCCAGTTTCAGGGTCCCTAATAGATGACATAACTGAAAGGAGTAAATGAAGAAAGTTAGTGAAGGGACTATTTAGAAAAGTGAGTCAGGGTTAAGGAATCAATAAGGGGGTCTATCCCAGGTTTAGCAACAGTGGGAAGCTGTACCTTCTTCTGCCCTCTACAGAGATAAGGGGGTGGGAATGGTAGCTGGAGGACATGAACTATGACCTTCAGAGGAAGTAAATCACTGTCAAACTGCTGTCCTTGTGGAGGAAGTCCTGGTTTCTACTCCAGCTCTCTGAGCTAGTTCCCCACATGGCCAGACCCAAGGGAGGGCAGGTGATGCAGCCTGTAGAGGTCAGCCTCCTAGGGATAAATAGGGTGACAGTGGGCAGAGAGTGACCTGGATAATCCACCAGAGAACGACCAGCTCAAATGGAAACTGTCAATGGGTGGGAGCAAACAATCAGAAAGGAGTGTGGGGGGGTATAATTTTCAACCCCCACCCCAGAAATTCTCGAACAACGTAATCTCCTCCTCCTCCTCCTCCAAAAGATCAAGTAACACTCATCAAAATAAGTAAAACTGCAACAAGAGAATGTCAAATAAGCTAGCTGACTAGGAAGATTATTCATTCACGTATTTGTTCATTTATTCATTCATCATCATCATCAAAGATTTATCTGTACCTCTAGATATCAGGCATGCAAAAATGGATTAGACATCTCTATATACTTGAAGTGTTTATAATAAAATGTTGGAGTGAATGGATTGGATAGAGCCACTGCCCTTGAGAATTTGAGAGTCTGGACCAATGAGATTTCCTGGAGAAATGGCCAGCTAAACTGAGTCTGGGCTCGCCAGATAGGAAAGAGCAAAGAAGGATGATCCAGGAGAGACACTGAGTGGTGTCAGAGACTGATGGGAGATGAGGTGGTAGAGGCAGAAATCTATTTCCAAGTTCAGGATTACATTGTCCAGGTTTGCATATAAAAAAAAATCCTTTGATCATTAGAGTAAGGATGGATTGGTGGAACAAACAAAGTTAGAGAATGGATGTGGGTGCCGTGTGAGCAATGGCGATGCCTGAAGAATCTGAACAATGGCAGGAGGCCCCAAAATGAAGAGGGACAAACTCAAGAGACAATGATGGGGAGAACTGACAGGGCTCAGGAACTGCATGGCTATGGTGTGAGACAGAGGAAAGGTGCTTTGGTGCTGTTTTGTCTTCTCATTCCCCTGCTTTGTTAGCTGACAGCTCCCCAGTTTTCCTTTGAGAGTACTGCTCCTACCTGCCAGCTGAGTGTAGGTTCCGTGGAACTGTCACCCATAGGTTCTCGTCTTCTCTGGCCAAGGCAGTGATCAGGTGGCCTAAGTCAGGCCAATCAGTCTTTCCCTCCTGGGAATTTGGGAATCTTGGGCTTGGCACCTAGATCCTGCCTTGGTTCTTATCTTTTCTAAAGTGTCCTTCATTTTTCCCCTTATAAATGTTGTGTGCCACCCAAAGGCCTTTTTAACTTCAATTAGTGATTCTCTGGCCCATGAATGATGGCGCCTTTTACCAAGGCACAGAAAACAGGTAGAGGAGTTATCTAGAGAGAATGGGTGGGCAGTTTGCTTTGAGAAACCAATGGGGAAAAAAGAGAAAAATCTGAAAGTTGGTTCTGGAGGCTTCTGTGGAACTCTGAAAAAAATCACATCACAGAGTGTAAAAACATCTTTAACACTTAGACATAAAAAAAAAATCTGACTCAACGGCCTGACTTCCCAAGGATTTATCCAGACTTCTCTCCTCTCTGAGACTTAGTTTCCCTGTTAGTTCATAGAGGGTTTAATGATATTGAGGGTTCTCCAAATAGTCCAAAGAATTTTAAGTTTACATGTAAAGGGGTCAGCTATCCTGGAAAACAGGGTTAAACAGGTCTTAATCCAATCTCCTTACCACAGTACTTCTTGGGGTCTTACATTCACTCATCTGTGATGCACATCTCTGAGATAGGTGAAAATGAGCAGCATTTCTCATTCTATGTTTTGCCCTAGGAAACAACCCCCACCCCATGATGAACCCATGAAGAAACACACAGAACTAGTAGTTGTCAGAATGCACTTGCAGAAACGCTGGGTCAGGTGATTTCTGAGGTTGTTCCAGCCCAAACAGCCCCTGATCCTGTGGAGCCTGTGTCTTGAATACTTCCTGTTTCTTACACTTGCCTCTTCCTTGGGGATGATTGATCCCTGCACTCTGTGCTCCCAGGGAAAAGCACGTTTCAACGCCTATGAAGTCACCTAAAGGTATAGTGGCTCATGAAACCCCCAGCAGTTCAAATGGAAACACAGCCTCCCCCTCCCCACTATGCTCAGAGCACAGACCCAGGCCCAGCCTGCAGGGATTTGGAACATGCTCTAGTGTGCATTTGGGAAAACAAAGAAAACCCTACTCTTTTCTGCTCCAGACTGTCTGAGATGCTCGTGTGCCCTTGGGCCTTTGCCCAGCTCTCTCATCTGCCTCAGACCTGGTGCTAAATTAGTTCAAGGTTTGGAGGAAAGCCTCAGAGGAAAGGATGGTTAGAGTTCTTAAATGCTGAAATCACCCCCAAGGACCAGAGGCCCAAAGACCTCTATGGCCACCAGAGGGCGATCACAATAGCATCTGTAGGGAAAGCTGTTCCCAAGAATAACAGCTGTAAATTGCACCTAATGTGTTTATGAATGATGGAGGCTGAAGTGTGCATGCGTGTATGCACATACGTACAATTAGGTGCCTGGAACTAAGACTTTGAAAATCTGCTAAATACAATAAAATAAAATCTGCACCTCTACTATATATTCACAAGATGTGGTCAAATAATTGAAAGTTTCCTTATGGAAAATGAGGTAGAAGGAATCAGAATAGCATTTCCATGAAAGAAAAGGAAAGAGTTCCCAGTGGCGTAGTTTTCGTCATTAGTACATGCGATACTGTGTTTGTGTTCTGAGAATGCATGTGCATGTGTGTGTGTGATTGAGTATGAGTGTGAGCTCGAGTGTGTGTAAGCATGTGTGTGTATGTGTGAATGTGTGTATGAGCAGGGCTCATTCAGACTTTTCCAGTGTGAGCAGACCCCAAGGAAGTCTGGGGAATGCTTCCTCCAGTTCCTGCTCTCTGCCTGCAAACAAACAAACAAAATCATTCCTACGAGTATTTATGGAGCCTCTAACACATGCGCTCCTCCCCACAGGCATCTGGAAAAGCTCAGACCTGGCCAATTCAGGGCAGGCACTGAAGTAGGAAGGCGCTGGGGGCAGAGGCGCTGCCTCCTCTGTGAATGGCTGTTTTGCAAAAACACTTTCTCTTCTTTGATGCTCCACACTACCCAGTGAGGTGGGCACAGGGCTGCGGCCCCCTTTCTTTGAGGAAAGGGCGCCCCAGATGTGGCATGGTTGGTCCAGGGTCACCTTGCAGAAGCACAAGGACTATAGAGGCAGCATCACTACTTTTAGCAGCACAGCAGGCACTGGGTCTGGGCAAAGCAGGGCAGGCATGGGGGGGGGGGGGGCGGTAGGGGTTGTCATCAGCGACCTGAACAACAGGGACAGCCATATTCTGTGACATGTGTGGCTGCGGAGTGCATTCGTGTCAGTATAGTAAGTCCTTTAGGAGTAAGTTGTGGATCTTTGTCAAGATTAGGTGGGATCTTTGAGGATCTTTCTGATGAGGTAGCGATGCAGCTTTGATGGACTGTGTTGTAAAAACGTGGGTGAAGTGGAGAGTGCAGCGGTTTGGGGTTCCTAGTAGCTGTGTGACCTCTGGCAAGTCACGTCACTTCTCTGAGCTTTTTTTTTTTAACTATAAAATGGGGCTATTTAAATGCCCCCTTGCGGGACGCTGTTGGGACCGAAAGAAAAAATAGGAGCAGAGTGCCTAGCTCAGTGCCAGATTAAAGAAAAAGCGTCACCAGCCTGATTTGTCCTTGGTGAATGAGTCCCAGTTCTGGGGCCCGGCTGGCCGAGACCCTTTCCTTTCCTTCCTTCTCCCTCCTCTGCTGCCCCCTCCCTCTGGGCTTCGGTTGCTCTAGCAAAGTTCTCAACTTAGTCAACATGACGCGCAGCGCAGCCAATGGGAGGCGGAGCTGGCGTTTTTTGTGGGGGGCGGGAGGGGTGGGCCCGCGTCTCTGGTGTCTGCCCTGCTCAGTGAATGGAGAGAGCAAGCGCCGGCCAGCTCACCCGGCTGCCCTGTGCCCAGGCCGCCACTGCCGCGCTCTCGAGCCCAGCTCCAAGGCGGACCTCCTCGGGCACTGTGCCCCACTGCGCTGCCGCCCCAGGTCCCCGACCCGGTCCGCACCCCGGGCAGCGGGCCAGCGGGGCCAGGGGGCGCTCGGCACCTGGGCACTCCAAGCGATGTGCAGCGGGGCAGCTTCGGCCCCGCCGATGGAGCTGCTGCCTTCTCCCTCGCCCGGCGCGCCCCGCTCCTCCTGCGCCCCGTGCGCCTGAGCGCCGAGCTCGCTCCTCCTCCGCGCCAACTCCACCGCCTGCTCTCCAGGCCATCCGTGCTCCCCGCGTCTCCCCGGGCTCTACGCATCTTGCCCCACGGAGGCAGCTTCCTCCGGGCGCGGGCCCCTGCACACCATGG
>NW_005871442.1:617957-734917 GCF_000147115.1 Myotis lucifugus | reverse complement strand
CCATGGCCCCCGGGCGGACAGGGGGCCGGGCGGCCACCGTGGGGGCGCCCGCCTGGCGCTGGCCTTGGCGCTGGGCGAGTTTCCTGAAGCGTGGCCCCCGCCCGCCCGCCTGCCCCTACCCAAGTGGTACCTGCTCCGCCGCCCAGCGTGGACTGCCACGGGCTGGGGCCTCCGGGCGGTTCCTCGCGGCATCCCCCCGCAAACGCCGAGCGCCTGTGAGTACCCCTGCTCCGCCACACTCGGGCCACCCACCTGGGTCCCACAGAGAGGCCCCCAGGCGCCAGATTCTGCCTTTTCCTTTGGCCAGGCTGTCTGCAGTCTCTGCTCTCACCCTCCTGGATGGGATCCTTCACTCTCTGACAGGGGTCTGTGGCTTTGGGCAGGTCTGGGGAGAGCGTTCTCGAAACCCCCTGCGGTGGGCAAAGAGCAGTGCCTCTCCAGGGGCGAGGGCTGCAGACACGGCCCGCTGACAGCTTCCAAGGAGAATGCTGGCAGGAGACAGAGAAGAGAACGTTTCAGCCAAGGAGGTCTTAGGGTGAGGATAAGGGATCCGCGCTCCTTAAAGAGGGGCAGAGGAGAAGGGGTGATGGGGCGTCAGGCGCGGAGAGAGGAGAGAGGAGAGAGGGCCGAGTCTGTGACCGGCTTGGAGATCAGAATGGGCCAGCCGCTGTCTGGCTGCCCTTGCGAGGAAAGTTGAGAGTGTGTGTGAAGGTCTAACTTCTGAGGAACCAAACGAATTCAGAGAGGGTGCTCGCAAAACCCGCCCTGCCTGGAGCGCAGCCTCGGAGATGCCAAGCTGCAGTCAGGGTGAATTTTTTATGGCTCGCTTATAAATGCCTACCCGAAAGGGCCAGAGAAGGAGAATGGAAATGCTGACAACCCTTTAAATGAGACCAAGCGCTATAATCTTATAAACCGCACTCAGCCTCAGGTCCTGGGCTTGGCAGCGGGAGGAGAGGCACTCGGAGAGCGGGGTGGATTGACCCTCGTTTTAACCCCAATTGTGCAACCAAATATTTACATTTCATATGTCAACGTTTTGGAAACATTTATCATTTTGATCCTCAGACCAAATTCAAAACTTGGACTCAGGGTGGGCTCTTCCTAGCCTGCAGTTTGGGGAGTAGGGAAGGGGGGAGAAAGGGTGGAACTGGCCTGGGAACACAGCCCAGAAGTGGGTGAGAGTTTGCTCTGGTGTGGCAGACTTCCTCTGTGTCTTGCTCTCCGTCCATCCTCTTTCCCCACATGTCTTAGGGTAGATGCATTCTGCCTTCTTGACTTTAGGCTGGAAGAGAACGGTGCTAAGTCTGAGATGCATTGTCCTAGAGCATGTTATTCCTGGTCATCACCCCCTGCCACCTGATTTCTAATCTTCCTCTTTATATATCCTTGGGTGGAGACACAATAGAACTGCCTTCCTTTTTCCTGGAGCTTTCCTGAAAGCTCCAAATGAGTTAGTGAAAAAAATAACTGTAGCTAATGTTTGATGAATGCTTTTCCTGCCTCAGTTTGTTAGCATGTACTATCTCATTGTCTCCCTACAACAGTCTTATTAGTTACTAGAGGCCCGGTGCACGAGATTTGTGCACTGGGGGGTGGGGGTTCCCTCAGCCCAGCCTGTACCCTCTTGCAGTCTGGGAGCCCTCGAGGGATGTTCAACTGCCGGCTTAGCACAGCCACAGAGGTGGGAGAGGCTCCAGCCACCACCCCTGTGCTCACCAGCCATGAGCCCAGCTCCTGTGGGAGCGCACTAACCATCAGGGGGCAGCTCCTGCCTTGAGTGTCTGCCCCCTGGTGGTCACTGCGTGTCATAGTGACCGGTTGTTCCTCCGTTTGGTCGATTTGCATATTAGCCTTTTATTATATTGGATTATTATATTGGATACTGGTAATGCTCATTATTTCACTTTACAGTTAAGCCATCTTGTCATTTGCTCAAAGTCATGTAGCTAGTTAAGTGTTCCAATTCGAGCATGTCTGGTTTCTAAGTCCACACCTCTACTACTCTGCTGGACCTCTTGGAACAAGAGTCAGTTTAGGCCAAGATCTATAAACAGAGAGTTCTGGGAGGGTTCTGACTGGGCTTGGGACTTAGAATAGGCAACTGCTGCTGCTGCTTCAGGTATGTGTTACAACAGCTAGCTCACATTGACTTGAGCTCTCCTTTGGGAGTCTTGAGACTACTTCTCCCCTATCTTCAAAATCCTGCTGCATTTTGGGAAACAGAGGAGAGTGGGCCGTTCCCTCCTGACACGTAGGACGTCTTCACGAGCTTCATAGGTGCAGGACTGCAGTGAGCACCCCACCCCAGAGGACTCATCTGCCCTACAACTGAGAAGAGTTGGGCGGAGACTAGAGTCCTTGGCATTTCCATGGGCCCCTGCTGGAGTCATGGTCACTGGCAGGCATTGGCAGAGTAGGAGGTGCTTTGGAATACCTGAGTCTTGGATGCCTTAATTCTGGACACTGGTGCCACTTTGGGGTGCAATGGGGTGATGCAGCAAGGCTGGCCTCATTCTAGGCTCTGCCTTCCTGGGGAGAAGGGGCAGCCTTTAGGAGCAAGCTAGGTCAGGATGAATGTAAGGGTTAGGAACAGCCCTCCCATAGTCCTTCACCACCCTTCACTCTCAGTCAACTCAGATATAGCATTTGAAGTCTGCAAACTTCTGGGGAGATATTTGGCATATCTATGCAAAGGATTTCTTTAAAGAAAAGTTTCTCATTCCTTCCTTCATTCATTCAACAAACATTACTTGAGTATCTACTGCATTCCAGTAACTGTGTATAAAAACATTGCATACACAGAGAAAAAAAGCCTGCGATTCAACTTAAAGAATGTAAGCAAAGGAGGGGGAAGGAAACATCTCTTCGTGAGCCCTCTGAACTTCTCAGGGCTCAGTTTTTTCATGGGCATATGTTTTCTCAGCATTGCTGTCAGATGCTTGGGATCTTCCTAAAATTCATTTTCTGATCTCACACGTTTACACTGTGTTTTATAACAAAGAAAAAACATTTTTCCCTTCTTCATTCCTGCTGCTCTACCCCCCAAAGAGGCTTTTCTGAAGGGGAGTGTGTGTGTGTGTGCACGTGTGTGTGTGTGTGTGTGTGTGTGTGTGTGCCCACGCGCGCACACTTGTGCTTTGTTCTCTGGGTATTTTTTAATTCTGAGGCCTTGTCTGCTTGTGGTACACCATTAAAGAAAACCTGTGTGAGGATAATGTGGTCACCATTTGGACTTTGCTTCAGGCCTGCAATGAGGCCTGTTGAGTTGTTCGTAATTAAGCTGCTATCAGAGTTGGGGGTCTATGTTACAGCTCCTTCTCCCTAATGTCAGTACATCTCACAGAAAGAGAAACTCTTTGTCGTTTATAAACTACTGACAATTTTTCCCCCTCAACGAGGAGGTGACACCCACAAGAAAGTTAAATAAACGCAGAGGGGAATTCAATGTAATTTATTATCCGTGTAGCAAAGATAGAGGACAGGAGGAGAGGAAGTGAATGGTGGTGCCTGAAACAAAACATTTACCATGGAGCACAGAGTAAACAGATGTTGCATTTACCCTTCTGAGCACAAAAGGAGCTCACAGATGTAATTCTTCTCCAACCACAATCTCGGCCTGGAAAAGAGGAGACAGATGAAAATGAATTCTCACGTGGGGCCCCTCTCCCCGTCCTGCCTAAAGGCAGGCAGAGGCCCTCTTCGCACCCACAGCGAGGTGGTGGCCTGAACAGTTGAGCGGGGCAAGAGTGGACATCTTTGGTTTTTCACTTGGCTCCGGAACATGCTGGAGACTGCTGTATTTAAATAAACATTTCCTGTTTGCGAAGGAAAACGGGCGAAAGGCTGAAACGTGAGAATGTGGTAACTTAATTTTCTCCATCACTCCAGATGACGGCAAGCTTCGCCAGTGGTTGGGTCCAATAAAAACCCACACTGTGTCATGGGCTTTCCCTCACTTGACCACAGAGGTCCCAAGGTCAAGTGGGAGACTTTCCAAGATGCTCAACAGCCAAACCCTGTGTCCTGGCATTCCCAGCCCTCAGGGGCCAGCTCAGAGGGCCAGGGGCACGCTGGTGAATCACGGTGAGCCAAACACGGCCAGGTGGCCTTTCAGGGAAGCACAGTGCTTTGCAACTCTGAACAGATTGCTTTACCTCTCTCAGCCTCTTTTTCCTGATAGAATTCTAGAATAGCATTAATGGTTTTCCATTTATGGTTCTCTAGTGTCTGCTCTATGTCTAGAAGAGTCCCTGGCACATAGTAGGTTTTCAACAAATATGGGTTGACTAAGTGAATGATTTCTCTAAAAAAAGAAAAAGTCTCTTTTAGTTGTTACAATGAAAGATGGGCAATTATAGATTTGTATTTTTATGCATGGTTAAAGACAACTTACTAGTTATTGTAACTCATGAGTTATTAAGGGTTTCTAAAATTTGACTCTTGTAAACTAAAATTATTCCCTTACTAGAGTTATCAAAGATTCCTAATGAGTGATTCACCCCAGAGTCTGGTTGCCAGGCATTGCTTAGCAACCTTACAAAACTCCTACTGTGCACATTCCTGTGGAAAGAGCTAGAAATCCTGAACCCTTAAATCATATCACCTTCTAATCAGGAATTTGTCAGCATCATCCTGCACTCTCGGTGGTTTTTGATTGCTGCACTTCTTCTATTAATTGATGTATTTGTAGGATCATTATTAAGGGTTGCTTTTGCAGATCATCTGGGTCTTATATTATTTCTGCACTTTTGCCATTTTGATTATTATATTGTTTCTCTTCAGTTCTGTTTGTTGTCACAGGGTTTTTTTCTCCCCTGGAAAGTGTGAATGATGGGTCTGAGAGTTGTGGGATCTTTTTGGTCAACTAAAAGGGCAGAGGTAGCCCTAGTTGGTTTGGCTCAGTGGATGGAGTGTTGTCTTGCAGAACGAAGGGTCCCTGGTTCGATTCCAGTTAAGGGCAGGTTCCTTGGTTGCAGGCTCCTCCTGGGCCCCTGGCCCTGGTTAGGTGTGTGCAGGAGGCAACCAATTGATGTGTTTCTCTCACATTGATATTTCTCTCTGTCTTTCCCACTCTCTTCCACTCTCTCTAAAAATCAATGGAAAAATATCCTCAGGTGAGGATAAAAAAAATTTAAAAATAAAATAAAAAGGCCAAGGCAAGAAGATTTCAGAGCCCAGTGCCTAGGGTTTCGGGATTGGGCTCTTGGAGATGGCTTTGGTTTGAATTCTGGCTCTGTTCTGTCTTTGCTGTTGTACCCTCTCCACTCTTGGCTGCAGGCTATTTAATGCCTTGGTCCCACATGTCCACACCTGCGATACAAGGCTGATAATTGCACTGGCCCCGTGGGATAGAGTGCACGTGGCCCCAGGTGATCGAGTAATGCGCTCAGCACTGTGCTGAGTGCAGTGCCTCCTCAGCTCCGGTTCCTTTTCCTTGTAAAGTGTGCATGGCGAGCGTTCCTCTTGGGGAGGATTAACTGAAATAATGTACAGGAAGTGCTTCACACTGTACCTGGCACATAGTTCTCCACAAGCTCTTAATGATGGTGGCCATGGCTGGGGCCCCATCCAGCTGGAAGATTTGAGATGCCCATCTTAAATGTGGCCCGTGGAGGTGATTTCCTCGCCCGCACGTAGGCAGTGCCCAACACTCTCCAGCTGGTTTCCTCCCTCTCCTCTCTCCTAAGCCCAGGTTGGCCTCCCTTCCACAAAGAGGGGATTAAGGCTGAAGTGGTTTCTATCTTTGCCATGGGCTTGCTGCTTTGTGGTCTATTTAAATGAGGAATGCAGTTTATTTATTTATTTTGGGGGATTGGATTTTCATAGGGAATTTTTGGCCCTGACTTTTTTTGTTTTCCAATGTTCATTCCTCCTGTCTTTCCCTAAATACCCTCTTGTACTGACTTCCCGGGTCTGCCTCCATGACTGCTTTTACTTGAAACAGCTGCATTTACTAGCATGCTCCACCCTCATTATGCAAGGTGGGCTTAACCCTTTTTGGAACTGCTGGAAAGCAACAACAAAAACAAACAAAAAAACAAAAAAGGCATGGAAGCTTTTCTGAACCGCCACTAATTCCGGATGGGGGAGAGGCAGAGGGTGCCCTGCCTGGTTCGTGGTGTTGACTTCTCAAGGCTCTCCATTGTTCGGGACTCTCTGGCCTGAAATTTAAATCAGCCTCGCCCAGGTGGAAGGAGCTCCTACTTAATAGGAAACCTCTGATTCTGTTTGGAAGACCTGGGTTGTGTTTTGTAACAACTGCTATTGCAGCTCTGCCACAGGAAGTACTTTCTTCCCCACAACTGTGGTCTTCGTGTTCTGTTGCCAGCATCATCTCCATACAGCTCTCTCCTGTATCATTTGTGGAGAGGTGAGTGACTAAAGGTCCTCAATATGGGGGATTGGGGGGGGGAAACTAGGGATATTTGTGGGTAAACGTGTGGACGCCAGACCCAGACGGGGCTCCAGTTCTGGTTTACCACTTAACTAGCTGGGTGACTTCAGTTTCCTCATTTGTAAAATGGGAATAATAATACCCCGTTCATAGGGTGCTGGAAGTATTGAATGAACTTACACTGACCGCTTCAATCACAGTACACAAGTGTTCCTATCGTAATTTTATTGACTGTGGTCTTCTCTCCAGAGAATGCTCAAGATAAAGCCTGTTTTGGAAAAATAGAGATTGACAGGATTGAAAGGGATTCTCCTGTCCAAGTTCCAACCATGTGGGTGTTGCTCTTCCACTAACATAATTTTGGAGAAAATGGCCATTCTCCTTTGATTACATCCAGTGGTGAGGAACTCAGTTCTTCCTAAAGCAATTTATTCAATTTTTTAAAACAGTTCTAAGAATATTTTTTTTCTTTGTCTGGGGGTTGAATTTATCTGCCACTGCTTGTTGTTACACAGAGCAAGTATAATTCTTCTTCCAAATGATAGGATTTCAAAAATCATATTGCTGTTGTGTTTCTCACCACCCACTTACCTAAGGCTTCTCTTTTCTCCCAGACATTTTTAGAATTTCCTCAACTATTCTGTTAGACTTGAGATAGGTTCTCTCCCCATTTCTAGTTATCTTCCTCTAACTGGGTTCCCATCTTCTTTGCCTGTATTATAATGAGTCTGTCCGCTCTCTCGCTATCTTGACTTTCATCAGTGTGTCTTCAAGGGACGTGTTCACTTTGGACAGCCATCCCCTGGCTTGGCTCATTTTAACCAGGCTGTTCACTGCACCCCCAGTGCCTGCCAGCCCTCCCTGCTGTGGATCCTATCTTCCCCACCCCAGACTTGTGCCGTTGACTTTCTGGAGTCTAAGTGCAACACTTTGCATTTCTCCTAATTAAATTTTGGCAAATAGTTTCATTTCATCAGGTTTTCAGGAACACTTCCCATTTTGAGTTTCTCATGCAGCGTATTAACCACTCCTCTTCCCATTTCCTCTGCAATCAGTGAGCTTGCTCTATAGATCTTTATCCAGGTTGTCATAATCACAGAGTCCTCTCTGCTTTTTTTCCAAGTCTCTCCATGGTCTGGGGTGTGGATTCCCTAAGTATGTTATCCTGTTCTTTCTGGCTGGGATGGATAAAAGTCTCGAGGTTTTATTGGCCCATAGCATCTTCTTTCCCTGGGGTTCTGTTCATATTTTCTCTGGAATCAATTCCTATTAATGCTTAATTCCTCTGTTTGCTGAATTTTCTATAAACTCTTTGTTTCTCATGACATTTTTTCCATCATAACTTTAGCTTCATCCTTGACCTATTAGGCCGGTGCCAGAAGCCCTACCAGTATAAGATGTGTGTGTGTGTGTGTGTGTGTGTGTATGTGTGTATGTGTGGACGTGTGTACATAGGTGTGTGTGTGTGCTATTCTCTCTTGAAAAATATTTTAGCTTGAGAAATTGGGCCCTTCTGTCAACAGCAGAGCTCATCTGAGAAGACTCAATTTCTCACAGTAATTCCTTTACCATCTTGGGTGTCCATTGGCACTGGGCTTATTTGCTTGAGTAGTGCTAGGACTGAATGAGAGGGAGGATGAAGCATAAAGGACTGAGGCCTACAGGCTCTCCCCAAATCTCTGTAAAGAACCACCGCCATCACCATAGCTACCACTTAGAGAGTCCCTCTGTGTGTCTGGCACTGTGCTCACACTTTACATGCATGGACTCAATCTAGCAGTCATGCAAGGCACGAACTCATGCTGTCCTCATTGTACTAAGAGAGGTGAAGGAACGTCCATAGGTAGGAGCAGGTGAATCAGCATTCATCCAGTCAGGCTGGGCTCAGGTCTGTGCTCCAACCACTGGTCATGTCATTCTTCTCAGATCTTTTAAGTCAGCCCCTTCTCTGACATTTAAACTCCATTTTCAAAGAACAACCAGAGGAGAAAAATGAGTCCCAGTTGAATCAGTAAGCACTTGTCCGATGCAAGGCATCTAGAGAGGAATGCCAATGCGAAGTTCTGGACATCTTGCGAAAGAGCCTACTTCCATGGGGAAGTAGGTGGTATTTGACTTGGAGCTTGACTAGGGTTTGCATAGGTAGAAATGGGAATGTGGTAACGTGCACAAATGTTCATGGTTAACTGGAACCTATTGGGCATGAGCCCTATTTTAAAGGATGGGAGCCGCACTTTAGGAAGTTTTATCTAATAAAGGCATTTGGAACAGAATCCAGAATAGTAGTCAATATCACCGTGGTTATGTGGCTAATGACTATGATTTTTTTTAAATTTTGGAATTTGAGGGGATAGATCCTCCAAGAAGAGTTCTGATGAACCTGCTTGACCAGTATTTTCCTCTACAAGTGCCTGCTTACTTTGGGCAGGTGCTGTCTTCCATCCAGTGAGATGTAGCACTCTCAGCGGTGACCTCCAGGCTCCCCCAGGCTGAGATCAGATCCTACTGAAACAGAACGGAAGTGAGGTGCATCCTGGTGGGAGTTCACGTGGCTTCACTCTTCATGGCTTATCACTGCTTGTGTGGGCTCAGACTCCTCTTCTCTTGTCCGGAATGCCAGTCTGGGTTCCTGACCCCTGGTGCATTCTGCAGTTTGGCAGCAGTGTGGGTTGTGGTTCCTGAAAGTCTGCCAGCACATTGAACCACCCACCTTGCCTCCCTCTTGAGTTTTTTAGCCTCCCTAGTTCCTGTCTGCCCCCTAGTTCCTCCTTGCTCCCCATCCTCTACAATTAGTGTATGCCCTCACTCAGGCTGGTCTGCCTGGTGGAGAGTCCATGAACTGCTTCTCATCTGAGGTTGTGGGCTTAACCATGGACTTCTGCATTTTGTGCATCTCTCCTTGAGCCTGGCTGGCCCCTGACCCCTCCCTTGACCCTTTCAGCTTGGCTTCTTGCTCTCTCCTGCCCTTCATGTAGCTCCATAGCCTCAGTAACTGAATTTGGACTTTCACCACCTAAGCCTCAGGTCCTGAGATTGAATTGCAGGAAGATTTTTGTGGCAGGGCCCTTCACTGGAAATTGGATACTCCCAGCCTATTGGCTGAGTCCTGAAAACAACTTCAGACTTCATCTTCATGGCCATCTGAAGCCTCGTGTGATGCCCAGGGTGGTGTGTAGAGGTACTCCAGGGCTGAATTCTGTGCATGATTAGGTACAGCACGCTCCTGAGCTCCCTGCAGCCTGTGCAGAAAGAGCAGGTTGTTCTGTGGTTGAAAGCTCAGTGATGATGATTTTGTTGGAGAGCTGTCCTGCTCCAAAATGTGTGGCAGAGGTTTCCAGATGATCTAGCACTTTCCTGACATCCTTTCCCCCTCCCCCAATCTCTGCTCAACTCTAGAATGTAGGTTGAAAACTATTTTAGATGTGGGAGTTTCTAAGTAGTATTAATGGGGACCAGTGGGGAATACACTTTAATGTAGCCTTAAATGAGTAAGAAGACCTAGGCAGAATCCTGATTTTCACCATTTCTTTAAAAATTGGGGGACATTGCAGGAGTATCTTTCTGAGTCCCAGTTGTCCCATTTGTAGCCTTTAGAATAGTAGGAATGACACTTCTCTTTTGGAACTAATGCAGTGTTAAAATGAGATCAGATATCTACAAGTACCTCCTAAATTTAGTGCTATGCAAATACCTTAATGAGTCCACCTATAATGTCTGATTTTAACCACTAAATCCTATATCTGAAAGATGATCAGGGTTCATTTTAGAATCTTGCATTTACAGATAAGGAAACTCAATGCTCAAAAGCCTTGCTCACAGTCACCAGGTCTTCGAACTCTTATCAAGTTGAATCTTTCACAACTGCAAAGATAGCCTCTCACCAGCCATGTCATCAACCCAACCAGGTGGAGTTTAGTGGACTTTTTGCCTAAATGAGTCAATAATTATTTATTAATTAATAAGCATCAATTTCTGAGAAAGCACAACCAAAGAAGGGGTTCCATGAAGGATGGAGTTATTTAAAGGAGTTATTTGGCCCTACTATGTCCCAGGAACAATGATGAATAACAAGAGAAATGTTCTCATAATTAGAACAGCTCAGAATAATAGGAAATCAGTCTGGGCTGTACCTTCCCACCAAAATGACTGACAAGCTGAAGGCCACCATGCTAGGTTCAGAGAGGAGATTTATGGGATGGCGGGGGAAATGCTAGAACAATGACGGATGTAACACCAAGCCTTCAGGAACCACAGATGAAAGCAAGCCCCACTCAGCCCATTCAGTGGGTACAAATATGTAGAAAAATTCACACCTCATTTGAAAAAATAGTACAAATAGAATTTAAAAACTCATGGGGAAAATATTATTCTGAGAACAATTGTCTCTGAGAAAGCATTCAAGTATGTCTCCGAAGCAAGCTGGCAAACAGCACAGTTCTGTGTTTTATTAGGATCCTAACTCTGTAGAGCACTGACCTTATTTGAGAAGCATTTCATAAACACTGACACACAGCACTGCAGCCTGTGAGGCCATCACAAGATACAAGGCCTCCTTTGGGAGGCTGCCTTCCCCTCTTGGGTTGTACAAGCTATAACTAGACTACTGGACACGGTTTCCCTGTGGTGTTAATTCCTGTATTCTTCTCGCTTAGCTTAGAGCAGGTAGGAATATCCACAGGGGGGAATGAAGGAAGGAGCTTTGGATTAAAATTGGCTGCGTGGACAGGTTTGCCTAGGAGTGGGGTCAGCTGTGGGGGAGCTCAGCTTGGAGGGGAAGGGTCTGAGGATGGTCACTTGGCCCAGTTTCTTTTTGGAGATCTTACCATGTGCCTGGAGCCCTGTGATGGATGCATGCAGGAGGGTGTGATTCAGGCAGCATTCACCTGGCCTTTCGGAATGGAAGACGTGTGGCTTGCAGTAGCCCTAAGGAACACATGCACTACATCTCCCATTAGACGTTGGCACCTTTCTTTCCATCTCTGCCAGCTTGCAAGTCCTGAATTTCTGGCACGGAACTCAGTCCTGCCCCTCCCCCTCTCATCTTTTTCCCTAGTAAAGATGCTCTCGGGCTTCTGATGTCTCTCTGGAGATCAGTGGTCTACCCCTCCCCACTGATCTCAGCCCGCCTGGACAGACGAATGTCTCAGAGCATCAGAGGAGGGGACCTCTGCTTGGTGGTGTGAGCTGCTCTCATGAGAAGTTTCCCCTGCTTTCCTCTCAGCCTCTTTCACAGCATTTGGTCCTAAATAAAGATCTCTCAGAGACATAGGAAACTTCTGCCAATCCGGGAAGGTCAGGAAACAAGAAGAGGGACCAAATGCAGTACCGTATATAAAAAAGACTAATGTGGAGCCAGAGTGGGTGATTTCTGATTGCAGATCAATCCTGAGAACCCGCAGCACCAAGGTAGCTCATTTAGGGTCTAGAATGGGAGGGAAACTGTAAGGGAAGGAATGCTGGGAACCAGGATTGGAGCAGGAATCAAAAATGTGGAGGCCACTTACTTCATGAAAGTTTTTCGTGACCCTAGTGCTCCCCCCGCCCCCCCCAACTTCTCCATACCACTGATGGTAATAACCAGTGTGCTGTTCACTGTGGTTAGGCATACATGTTAATACTTTCTGAAATGTTTCCCATAAGCTTCCTCCTGCTACGGGTCCTCCTTATATGTTCTAGAAATTTTGCAAAGACTTAAATCTCCTCCGGGTTCTCTCCGACTGGAGCTGCATGCTGATTCGAGCCCTAGTCAGTCAGGAAGCTCTCTTCTGCCTCTAAAACAGGAAACATCTCCTTCCGAGAAGACTGCACTCCAGTTTTCTTTGTCTGTGTTGCTAATGAACAAAGAGGCCCCATTGCAAAACAGCATTTCATGAGCAGAGTGGGGCCGATAGCACCTCCTGCCAAATGTGACTGTGTATAGTTGTGTGTGGGGGGGTGGGGGAACAGCTTTGTGGAGAGGAGGGCTGGAGGAGGCAGCTTGGGGAATTTTTAGCAACGGCAGCATGGTGTAGTGGAGAGAACACTTGCCTGGGAATGTGGAGACCTGGCTGTACCTCTGACATACCGAGTGACCTTGGACGAGTCCCTTGACCTCTCTGGGCCTCAGTTTCCTCCTTTTTAAAGAGGATGAGGGGGGGTAGACTGGAAGATCTCCAAGGGTGCTTTCAGCCCTATGCATCCTCACTTCTGGGGGCTGGGATTTGGGGTTTAGACCTGAGCCAACATTCAACCAACCCAAGGGACTTGCTAGAGGCAAAAGAGAGGCCAGGACAGCTGCTTCAGGGAGGGGCTGGTCCTTGATTAAGGCTTAAATAATTAGCTCAGCTCCACAGTAAGCCTTCTGAAATTAGGAAAGAAAAAGATGTTTAGTTTCAAAAATAGCAGTCGGTGTATCTTAAAACTGACTGGCTTTGGGCTTTGTAGACTTTCAGAACAGACAGAATTTCCCTTCCTCTGTAGCAGAGCAGTTTAGAGAATCAATACTGGAGTTAGTGTGACCTGGGCTTGAATGCATCACAAGCCAAGCAATCTTGGGCATGTTCTTTAACAATAACCTGCTTCATTGGGCTGCTGGGAGGGTCCAATGAGGTAATAGATGTCAAGTTCAGAGGACAGTGCCTGGTATTAAATGACCACCCTAAAAGCCATTATTCCGATTAGCTATCCCTGCTTAGCAAACCACCCCGAAACTTAGTGCTATAAAGCAATGATGATTTTATTATGCTCCGTGATTCTTTGGGTCAGGGTTTTGGATATGGCTCAGTAGGGATGGCTTCCCTCTGCTCCCTGATGTCTGAGGCTTCAGCTGAAGAGTGTGGGAATGACTGGGGGAGACTTGAATGGCTGGGTGTTCAAATCGCCTGCACGCTGTTCGCTCATGTATCTGGCACCCAGGCTGGGTTGACTTGAAAGCTGAGTTCAACTGTGACTGTTGACTGGAGTGCCTCCATGTGACCTCTCTCTGTGGTTTGAGCTTGCCTGCAGCATGGTGGCCTTAGAGGTGTCTGACTTCTTGAAGGGAGACTCACAGCTCTGAGAATAGTTGTGCCATCATGTTTTGAAACCTGCGCAGCCATATAACTATCATCTGTATTTCCTGTGATGTGTAACGCATCTTTTAACTAGAGCAAAAGCTTCTTGATGGCAGGAGCTGTGCCTTTCTCTGTGGCTTAGTGCAGTGCCTGTGAAAATAACACTAAGTCAACACATTTTCAAAAAATAACTTGAATTGGATAGGTGGATAGACCCTCAGCTTCAAAGCCAAAAAATTCAAAAAAATTTGTGTTTAAAATGTGCCCTTTGGCAAATCGCGTGGTCTTTCTAGACTCAGTTTTCTTATTAAAAAAAAATAGAGACAGTAAAACCCATCTCAAGGATTGTTCTAAGAATTAGGGATAATACAGACAAAATTCCCAGTACACACTTGATGCTAATGAACGTTGTGAGGCATCATGGCACTGTGGTCAGCACAGAGATGCTCAGCCTAGATCTACCTAGTTCGAATCCCATTGTTATTGTTCTGTGACTGCTAAGTCCTTTCATCTCTTGGAGTCTTAGGGTCTTCATCTGTAAAATGGGTATAGTAGTAAGCGCTTTTAGGGTTATTGTGAGGATGGGAAGCCCATCATGTAAAGCTTCTTGCTCAGTCCCTCACACACAGTAGGGACTTTTCCTATAAACTGAGTAGCCTCAGCTAACAATTGTAATTCTTTTATACTGATTCATCCATGAATTTATGCACTGAGCAATTATTTACTTAATGTTGATATCTCACAGTTGCCTAATTTCTCAAGTCACTACATGCTAGGGTATGTTGATGTCTAGATCTAGGAAGACACCCTCCTGGGATAAAGAGCCTCACATGAAAATGCACTCAACAGGCCCAGGCCAGAATCTTTGGACAGGACTCCATTTGAACATATGAGAAGTGGGTGTTAATTACCCCAGTTGGCTTTTTACCCTAGAGCAGTGGTCAGCAAACTGTGGCTCGCGAGCCACATGCAGCTCTTTGGCCCCTTGAGTGTGGCTCTTCCACAAAATACCGACTTCTGCACATAGGCCATGACATGCCACGAAGTTTCAATTGCACCATACATGCATGCCCGCACGTGGTATTTTGTGGAAGAGCCACACTCAAGGGGCCAAAGAGCCACATGTGGCTCGCGAGCCGTGGTTTGCCGACCACTGCCCTAGAGTAACCATTTTGCTCAGATATCCACATGGCTCGTCTCCTCTTTGAGTCTCTCCTCATTTTTTCTGCTGTGTAACTACAGGCAAGCATGCTAACTCAGACCTTGTGTCTGTTTTCCTTGTTGCCTTTTTTAAAGCATTATTTTCCTAGCTCAAATTTGGCCAACTATACTAGCCTTGTCTGTGTGGGGCCAACCCAGGACACCGGATTTAGTCTCTCTAGGTAGTTTGTGGGATCTGAGGCTGTTAGGAACCATTGACTAGAGCTCCTCCTTTTCTCCCCACTAAGATCTCCCAAAAGCCTCTGAGGCTGTCATGTCTTCTTGCTTTTATAAGTCCGTCCATCCCCTCCATTATAGTAGGCATGTGTTATGTTTTGGTTGCCCAGAATTCAGTCTCCTTCCTAGAAGAATATTATCTCCCGCATCCATGGAATATATTCAGGTGGATTTGATCAGGGAACTTACCCTTTCAAAGTCCAGGGATGGACTCACGACCTAAGTCGTGTTGATTGGATGCTTTCTTCCTGGACTTGGAAATCTTGACCAGAGGGACAAAGAGGTTGGACTTGATGGCTTGCCATTTCATCTAAGCACTTGTGAAATGACCAGACATGCCCACTTTCCATTTCCCCAGACCTGTTCTTAAGATTCCCATTGAATCCAGAGGTCCCTGTTAACTTTCCTGGAACTAAACAACTCTGAGAGAGCCACAAACAACAAACTTCTGGGGAGAAAGTGGCATAATGAGAAAGATTATGCCTGGCATTTGGAGAAAGGAGGACCCGGATTTGAATCACCGTTTTCTATTCACCAGCTGAGTGCCCTTAGGCAAGTTCATTTTTCTCTTAGGATGTCAGCTTCATTGTAAAATAGGGATAATGAGTTCCAAAACTCCGATTCTCAAACTGGGCTGCACATTGAAATCTCCTGGGGAGATTTCATCTGCAGTCATTCTGATGTATTGATTTTGGGGTACTTCCTGGGTATTGTGATTCTGTAAGGCTCCCAGGTATTTTTGCTGTGCAGCAGTGTTTGAGAAAGCTGACCTAAAGACATTCTTCAAATTATAGAGAACATTAAAAAAGTATGTAAAATGTTGGCATGATGTAGAACTGATAAAGGCTACTCTGTTTTCATTTCCTTTCTTAAGGTGAACCATAATCACTTGCTTTCGCTTCTAGCACAATTTTCTTTGTTTGGGGTAGTCATAGTGATGCAGGACAACCGCGGTATAATACAACCTCACTTACTTATACCATTTGAGGTGAAGGCCAGTCATAAATGTAGCCAGAATTATGGAATACACAAAAATGTGATTACTTTCACATCCATGGAGTAGCTGCTTTAATGGGTAGACAACATTGATTTATAATTACCATGGCAACAACAAATTTGAGTGATGTCTTTCTGAAGGACGTGGACCAGGACCCATGAGGATTCTCCCCCAGATCTTCCCTGCAGCTTGCTGAGTGACCTTGGCTCAAGCAGTTCATCTCTTGAGTCCTCCGTTTCCCCAGAGCCCATTTTCCAATTGATGCAGGTTCAAAATCAAAATCATTTTTTAAGGAAATGCGTTGATGTGACAGTTGTTAAGACAATGAGAAGATTCTATAGGAAGCAGAGTAAAAGTGGGGCCTTGAGCCTCTTAGAGGAGATAATTATAGATGCTGGTTCTCTCATCTGCCGACCCCCTTCTCCCGTTGCCCATCTTCTCTTACCCCTCTTCCCTACCCCTCTCCTACATCTTACTGTGCAGGAACCTATCCAACCTCTATTTTTATAAAGTTTTTTTTTCTATAAAGGGGATGCAAAGGGAAACTTTCCCCTAGCCCAGTGTTTTTCTACTTTACTACTATTGACATTTGAGGCTGGATTTTTGTTGTTGTTGTAAGGGGCCACCTGTTCATTTAAAAAAACATTTAGCAGCATCCCTGACCTCTACACACTAGATTGCATCCCCACTCCTCTCAGTCTGACAACCAAAAAATGTCTCAGACATTGCCAGATGTCTGCCAGGGGACAGAGATCACCTCTGGTTGAGAGCCACTGCTCTAGCCTAATGTCAATGAAGTGTGTTTAAATTAATAAAGAGCATTAATGTTGTGGTTAATCTCTGTAGTGTCCTCAGAGATTTTCTTACATGCCTGAGAGCTAGACAGCTACTGGGAATCCTTACATCCATTGTTACAGTTGAGGGTTCTGAGTTACAGTGAAGTTAATGGTAATAATAATAACCAGGGCTATCCTTTATGGGGTGTTTATTATGTGTCATGTGCATGGCTAAGTGCTTTACATATTACATTGTCTCAATTAATACTTACATTGACAGAGTTTGCAAACCAGTGGCTAGGAGGCCAGATCCTACATGTTTTATTTGGCCCATGTGATATTGGCTCACATAATTAGTTTTAGTTTTTTTACATGTCAGTTTCTTGCCAACATTTTCAGATTGGGTGAATTCATATAAAAATCTATTTCTAGCATTTTTTCAAAAATTGGAAAATTTGGCAACAGGTTTCAGCTTGACTCCATGGCAGAAATGTACTGGCTTTTAGATGAGGTTTGTCTCCATTTCACCACAGTCCCCACCACTCCCTTAGTGACTCCAACACTGACATGTGTGTCAGCTGCCAGTTGGTGTCATGCTATTTTCTTTTTCTCAGTACAGCTCCCCTCATTGATATCATTTCCTGGCTTCTCTAGGCTGTTGTATTTGTGGCTCTTTCCTCACATCCACACTGCGTTGCATATATTACTGTTCTCATTTTAAAGATAGGAGAACTGAGGCTCCACCAAAAGGAAAGGCTTGGCCAAATTTCCACAGAAAATAAGCAGCAACGCGGGGAGAAAACCTGGGCCTTCTGGCCTCGCCTGCATCGCAGAGTAGCTGCTGGTGAAGACTCCCTGCATCCTGGGATGCTCCGGCCAGATCTTCTGCCTCTTAGGGTTTCCCCCGAGAACCAAATCTGTGTCCCTTTTGCTCACCAGGAAACCCACATTCACCAGGATGGGAAAAGTGTCTTCTGAGTGTAGCTCCCAAGCTGCATTTTCCTACGTCGGTGCCACTCGTTGGTCTGTGTCCAAGGGCTGCTCGCACACTCCCACGTAGCCGAGGGGCCAGCTGGTGTGTACGCTTCTGCCTGAGACAGGCCGCTTGCCTGCGGGGAAGATGTGATTGCTTTAGGAAATTAAGTGGGAGTGATTAATTGGGAAATGTACTGAGAACTCTGGAAAGAAATAGCAGGAAAGAAAAAAAAATGGAATCCTAAATACAGAAATGCTTCTGGCCACATGGCTAAGGAACTGCATTCGGTGGAACTGAAAGCATTGGATCCTGTTTTTCTGCTGCTGCAGCTTTGATTCTGCCCCCTTGCATGGTGACGCTAGAAGGAACCATAAAGTCAGCCTGCCCAACCTTTCCTCCCACCAGGAGGTAAAGGAAGGTGCGGAGAGACCACCAGGAGAAGCTGGCAGCTCTGAAGGAGCAGCAGGCTTTGAGCCTCGGAAAGACCTGAGTTGGAATTGTTGGTGCGTTCTTGCGAGACGTATAATCCTGGGCCAATCTCTAACTCTGCGCACAGGCTTCTCGCTGTGAAGTCAAGATAGCATTGGCTATTACCAAAGGCTGTTGCAAGGAATGAGTGAACAGGATCAGGCACAATGCCTGCTGATAGGTGGTGTGTGCCAGGCACTGTTGTAGCACATTGCTTGTGTTCTCTCAATTTTTACAACATTCCTATGAGGTTGGTGCTATTATTATCTCATTTTGTAGAAGGAAAACAAAGGCACTGAGCGTATACATGGTTTACTCAATGTCCCACAGCTAGTAGGTGGCAGAGCCAAGTTTGCCGTGCAGTCAGATTCAAGAATCCACATTCTCGACCACTAAGCATTGTGCCTCTTAGGCAGTATATAACTTATAGATGGCATGATACTGTGCCAATAAAATAACATTTATGTGTGACATAATTTATATATACTTTAAATATATGTATATTTTAATGTATGATATAATTTATATAAATTTTAATATAAATTTTTACTATATCTAAGGTGTTAGATTAAATTGAATCCAATGGAAATGTCACTGTTGTTGGTAGAAAGGTTGAATAATAGTAATTTTATAGAGTTCATCCTAATATATGATACTTAAGTTGCAGAATTTTTCTTTCTCTTACCTTCTCTATTTACCTCTCTCTCTCCCTCCCTCTCTTTCTTTCTCTCTCTCGACTCAGTATGTATACAAATACATGCACAAGCTCACATTTTTCTCCTCCATAAAATGGAGCTAACACCCCTAACGTGGTGCTGCTGTCCCATGTCAGTCCGAGAACAGGTGTGGAAAGCACCTAACACGGGGCTCAATAAATAGGATCCATTGTTATTATCCAGTCACCGCCATGGCTCCCACACACCTGCAGGGTCCTGCTATGTAATACTCCTTCTTTCGTCCCTAGTGGCTTGGCTTTTGGTTTGAGGGTCTCCATGTACAATAAAACTTTTAAGTTACAGGTGAAGTATAGAGCCCAGGAGCTATTTTTCATTCCATGGGACTTTGATATTTTCAATATGCTTCAGTCTACTACAAAGCTTCCTGTCAGGCCACGCTGAATGCTGTTGCCTTCCACGCATGTAAGAATTACGGAGCTGCCAGCATGAAATACCACCCTGCCCGGCCTCGCAGCTCATTCCTGCTGTGTTTTCTCCTGGGTCCTCATGGTACAGTCCCTTGCTGTTCTTACTGAATTTTTGGCTTGTCACTCAACCTTCTCTTTGGAAACTCTACCCAACTCCAGGCCCACCTGTAGGTTTTGATACATTGAAGGATCTTTTTGACCTCTTGGGTGCAGGTTCTGAGTCTCTGCAGCGGAGCTGTGTGGTGGTGGCCCTGCTCTCTCCCCAAACCCCTTGCCAAAATGAGCTTGGAGAGATTGGTGGACCAGCTGAAGAAGAAACCAGGCTGACTTCCTGGTCCTCAGCCCTGGCTGTGTCAGGATAGGCACCCTCAGTCCTTGCGGTCAACCTGGAGGGTCACGAGGAGAGAACAGGACGGGTGTGCCCTTCTCAAGGAGCCCCCTCTGCTTCCCCCGGGGCAGGGTGTTGGGGTCTGTGCACTAATACTGCGGCTCCATAGTAACAATAAGAGCTGACTGTTATTGAGACTTGTGTTGTTTCAGGCACTATGCTAAGTGTTTCTTATTGTTTCATTTAATCCTCACAACAATAGGATTAAGTCCAAGTTGAGGCACGGAGGATAATTAGTTTGCTGCGGTTACACATGTGACAAAAGGTAGAGCTATGATTCAGGCCAGTCCCTTTGACCCACAGCATTGGTTTCTTTTGAGGTGCTACCAGCTAGGCTTCCTTGATTCTAAAGCATCAGGTTTTACTCATTCCTACGTGTAGAAACAAAGGCAGAAATGATACAGTCCTTCAGTGAAAGTCCGGGTATACTTGTGAACTCAGTTGCTCCCTAGGTTTCTTTTGTGGAGTGGGGTCTCCTGTGCGAGTTCCAGATCCTATCAGCATGAGAGCCAGGGAAGACTTGGGCAGGACATCAAGTCCAAGGGAGTGATCATTTCTGTAAACAGGAGGCCCATTCATACAGTCAGTCAGTCACTCAGCAAGGCCACACTTCCTCCACCCATGTGCACCTGTGATGCTCTGGTGAACAAGCCACGTCTTACCTCACTGATCCACTCTTACAAAAACAAAAAACCAACCTTATCACACCTACTACAATGGCTATTTTTTTTCAAAGTCCAGAAAATCACAAGTGTCAGTGAGGATGTGGAGAAATTTAAATGCAATATAAAATGGTGCAGCCTCTGTGGAAAGTAATATGTTGGTTCCTCAAAAAGTTAAACATAAAATTACCATATGATCAAGCAATTTTACTTCTAAGTTTATCTAAAGAATTGAAAGCAGGGACTCACACATATGCCAATATTCACAGCAGCATTAATCACAATTGCCAAAAGTTAGAAGCCACCCAAATAAGCAAAATTTGGTGTATATATGTAAGGGAATGTTATTCAGCCTTAAAAAGGAGTGGAGTCCTGATAAATGCTATGTTCTAGGTGAACTTTGAAAAATTGTTAGGCAAAATAAGGCAGACAAAATAAAGATAAATATTGTATGATTCCACTTACATAAAATATTCAGAATTGGCAAATTCATAGACAGAAGGTAAATTAGAAAGTATCAGGGGCTAGGGGAGTGGGCACTAGGGAGTTAGGACTTATTGGGTACCGAGTTCCTGTTTGGGGTGATAAAAAGTTTTGGAAATAGACAATAGAGATGGTTGCACAACATTGTGGATGTACCTAATGCCATTGAACTGTGCACTTAAAAATGGTCAGAATGGTCAATTTTATTATATATATTTGACCATGATTTAATTTAATAAACCTCATCACAAGAAAAACAAAAAGTTTGCTTTTTAAAGGGGCAAAATCTTATCGAAATCCCTTTCTTATTCATCTCAGCACCCAGGCTTTATGCCTAGCACAGGGCCTGGCATATAGTAGATGCACATTTCTTTTTTTGCTGAACCAAACTGGGAACAGCTAGTTTCATTTGTAGTTGAAAATGGCAGTGAGACTGCTGAGTGTAGATTTTACTACCATGGCAACTGTGGAACACAAAGATGATAAATTTTGAAAATGCAGTCATGTTTTTGGCAGGTGGGGTTAGCTGGAGGTAACATGGCCCATTGCAGGTAAAGATAAGATTTGAGGGGGAGTGAATTGTTAGTAATTGTTCTACAAACTCAGAGTCCCAACCAAGCTGTGTCCTCTTTGTTCCGGTTGAGAGCATCCAGGTGGCTCTTTGGACCAATTGAACCCAAGGAGGTGAGAGGATGAAGTCTCAAGTTTGTATTTGGACTCCAGGAATCTTTGTTAGGATCTCTCAAGGGAAGACAGGAAGCCAGCCACATCTCTCTCCATTTAGTGACAACACAGTTCAAATCTTCAGGAAGAGGCATTGTGGGTCTACAGATCTCCCTGGACATTAGCAGAATCACAGCTGCTATCTGGGAGGAAAAGAGAGAAGACAATTTGGCATTTAAGGAAATAGACCTAGGAGGAGATAAAAGGGGCTCATCTTACTGTGTCGTTTCACAGGCCAGAATGCTTCTTTTAGAGGAAGAAAATGATTTCTAAAAGCGGATGTGAATTTTTTGTTTTATTCAGTTGTTCTCCCTCTGTGTTTAGGTTTGATAACTATTTTAGGGTTGGAAAGGAAAGTCTTTGCCTCCCCTCCCTTCCACAATCCTCCCTCGATCAACACACAGGTATGCAATATGCATACTTAATCATTATTAGCAAGGGGGGAGCAGTCTTAGAATCCAGGAGCCTGATCTCCTGCAGGTCCACCATCCTGTCCATCCTGTCCCCAGCCCACCTGTGACTTGTCTCTTCCTGACTCAGTGTGCTGAGTTATATCCCTCTGGGGGGGAATCTGGGGGTGGTTTTATGGTAGTAGAATGACCATGGGTTCGGAATTAGGGCTAAATCTTAACCCAGGCTTTGACACTTGAGAATTGTATAACTTTGATGAGTCACTAAACTCCAGTTTCCTCATCTGTTAAATGGGCAGTGATACCTGTGTCCAGGGTTCATGTGTAAGCACCTATAAATGCGAAGCACCTGCACATAACCTGCACAAAGGCAGCTGCCCAGTACCTGGCAGCTACTGCTGTTATGAGGAAACCAAATAGTCACTTTGTTCTTTGGACCTGGAACCAGAGTGTACTAATGCTGGTGTGCTTGAAAAATTCCTGCCACCCACAAGATAGCAGAGGTCAGGATAGCACCCAGCTGTGTGCCATGATACAAAGAGCTAATGATTAGAGATCACTCATTATATTTAAAGCACCAGGCCGACTGCTTTAGACACATTATTGTGTCCAATTCTCACAACTCTTATGATGTTGGTATATATATATATATATATAGATATATATATATATATATCCATTTTTCAGAAGAGAAAACTAAGGCTTAATGAGGTTGAATCACTCACCCAAGATCACTCAACTAGCAAATACTTGAACCCAGACAGTCTTACTCCAGAGCCCAGGTGCATAACCAACACACTGGCAGCTGTGGCAGGAAAGCCTTCCTTGAGGAGGCTGTGGAGGCAGAGCCAGGAAGATGCCAGTCTCAAGATCTGCCAGGTGTTCTGAACCCTCGTCTGGGAAACCCTTTTCCTATCTTGAACATCCCCTCACTTGCCCATTGAATGAAGTTCTCATTCTTTGTTGCTTTTCCAGGTTTGCCAAATCCAGTCCCCATCCATCATGCATTAATTAGTTCACTCATTCATGCAGTCAACATTCATTTGCTGAACAGTTCCCCTGAATTATGATGGAGTTTACTTACCAGGCCCCAGGCACTGCTCTGGTGATTGGTACACATTATCCTATGCACTTATCATTACGACTTTACATGGTAGACCTCATTACCTCATTCTGCTTATTATTACTTTACAGTTGACCAAATAGAGGCTATATGGAGGTTAAAATGGTTACTTAAGGTTCCCCAAATTATGTCAGAACCAGGATTCAAATCCTACAAGGCTTTCGTCAACCCTAGACCCAGGAAATGTGTCTTCCCTTTTCCAACTCCTGTGATATTAATTAGTCTTCCAGACCAGTGGTTTCCAAACTTGAGCAGATAGCAGAATCACCTAGAGGGCTTGTAAAGCACAGATTGACGGGCCCCATCTCCACAGGCTCTGATTCAGTAGGTTGGGATGAGGCACAAGAATATACATTTTTATCAAGTTTCCATGTAGTGCTGATGATGCTGGCTGGGGGAACCCACTCTGGGAACCACTGCTCTAGCCCAAGCTCTTTGAGCACAGGGATCCTCTCTTTATTTTCCTCTAGTGTTATACAATGCCTGGCACAAAGTTGTTGTTTGATATGTATTTGTTATTTTGAATTTTTCAATTGCACATTTATTTCTCCTTTATATATTATGTTGTGTTTTTATTTCTCAGTGTGCAAATTCTTAGGCTTTTCCATTTAGGGTTTAAATTCCTGGGGGGGGTCAGGAATTTCATCTAGTATTTCTTAGCCCTTTTGCAGAGCTTTGCACCTACTGGGTGTTAGGTAAGTGTCCCCTGGTTGGTTGCTTGATTCAGAGACCAACCTTGCTAAGACCTAAATTGCAAGCCAGTTGATCTCTGGAAGAACAGCTCTTGAAACAATCTCTAGAATCCTAGGAGAGGGCCTAGTATATAGTTGGTGTTCGGTAGTGTTTGTAGAATGAATATCACGTTGTGGCTCTGTGGTCAACAGTTTCCAGGTCTGCCTGATATCTTGAGCCCAGTTCCAGCTTAGGAGCTCAGCCTCAATTTTCCAGGGCTTTCAGTCCACCTACAGCAATGATTCTCAATCCTAGCTGCATGTTGGAATCACCTGGGGAGCTTTAAAGTAATATTGATGCCTGATATTTACATCTAGAGATTCTAATATTGCTGCTCTGGAGTGTGGTCTGAGCAGCAAGACTTTACAGGCCCCTGGTGATTCTGGAGAGCACCTGAGGGTGAAAACCCTAATCTAGAGCATTTGGCTGCATGATTTTCTCTTGCACATTTACAGAGGCACATACGTACGTGCATAGGGGTACATGTGTGTGTGGAGAAGTGCAGGGCTATGTGCTCCTTCTTGAGTGGTGCAGAGTGAGCATCTCTTCCTCTAGGATGAGGGTGCAGGGATTGGAAGTCAAGCCTTGGTTAAAAACTTGGCAAAGCCAGAGGGCAGGTGAGAGCATTGAGCATGCCTGCCTTCCTCCCCTATGCCTGCCTTTGGCCGACTGCTGGTTTCCACATTGCATAGCCAGGGGGGCTCAGTTTCAGGGCAGAAGGCAGGAGGTGGTAGGCTGAATGCAGGTGGTGTGGCTGCTGCAAGGCTCTTTTGTTCACCCTCAGTTTAGAAGGGGCCGTTCTCCCAGAGACTGAGGTGTGGGGTTTAGCGTTTGGCATCATGTGCATTGGCACTGAGTATTCTTGGGTTTCTTGGTGGAAATGCACACGGCTACTTGAGACCCATGAGCTGGCTGAGAGCAATGGGAAAGGTCATGCATGGGCCCTACCCCAGCAGGTTACTTGACTCAGCACAATCCTGGTGTAATTAAGCATGACAAGAAGCAAAAGGGGAAAGGACTGGTACTTACCCGTGTGCATTCAGCCCGGGCCCCCAGGGATCGGGGTATTCAGAGGTGCCAGCTGTTCTCAATTTTATTGGAGCCAAGGTTTGGCTCACCTAAAGCCGTCTCCATCAATTTGTCTCTGGGCAGTTGGGGTGTGCTTCAGTAGACTTGCAGGATCAAGTCACCTAGAGAGATAGTTGGGTGAGTAATTCTCATTCCCTTTCCTTCTCTTCTCCTCATGTGGTCTCAGAAGCTGTGTGTAAGAGGTATGATCACATTCGTACATTCAAATTGTTCACTGTTCTTTGAGAAGTAGTTTTGGGCAAGGCACTGTTCTGGGCACTGGAGCAAGGACTGGTACATAAGACTCGGTTTCTTTCCTAACACATCTTTTTTACTAGGTGGGAAAGCATTTGGTCGTTATAAAGTTGGGAGTCAAATTAGTCACCTACTTAGGCCAGACTGGTAATATAAATAGGTGAATTGGGCAGCCTATGAAGCCATAGGGAGTAATGGGGCTAATAGGGCCCATAGTGAACTGGGACCACATGCTGAGCCCAAAGTAGTTTTTAAAAACCCTCTTTGCTAAGCCAAAAAAGCAAGTTCTGTACAATGGGACTCAATGGTGGGCAGCCAATGTGACACCTACTTTTAGCTACTTAGTGTGGTAAACATTTAGCTAAAGGGCTCCAGGGTCCGTCATGGCTATGTGAGGGTCTGAAGAATCAAAGCCCACAATGGACTCATGATCCTGGAGATGTGCTCTTCCTGAACCAGCTTCATCTGTGTTGCTGATTAAGAAGCCCCCCTTGAGCTTCTAGAATGAAGCTAGCCAAATTGGGAATTCACCTGGGCTGGTGGGCCAGTGTGGGCATCTGACGAGGCTGCAAATGCTATAGGGAAGATATTGTAGTGACTCTGCCCTCCAAGTATGACTTGAAGCTCATCTCTCCCTTTCTGTCCCTTTAGAAACACAAGAAGTGCGGGACAGAGAGAAAGAACAGGGTGGGAAACTGAGCGCTCTTGTCCAGTCTTCCTCCAGCTTAGATAGAGAATGTTGACATGGAGAGCTTGGAGGGCTTCTGCCCTGCTCCCACCCTATTTCTTTCTGGTCTCCATCTGCCCTCGCCTATTTTATTTAGTCTAGTGATGCTCATTTGCCCATCACTGGACTATGGGTCCAGATTTCAGGGGCAGGCCCTGGAGGCTTTGCCTACGGTCTCAACTCTTGAGCTCAACCCTGCAATGCTAGGGTGTATGGCAATGTTGTGATATAGAGGCCTGTTTTAGCCTCAAAGGCTCTTTCTTCCGGAGGCTGATCAAGAAACACAGGCTTGGCCTCATGGAATTAAAGTGGCAAGTCTCTTTCTTTAGGATTTGAAGCACAACATAGCTTCTAGTTCTTTCTTCCTTCTGATGTGGTGTCATCCTTCTCCAGGTGTATGGGACTCTCTCATTGTTTTCTTCTTTTCATTTGTCCATCCATGTGCTTGTGTTTCCCACAGTGTGTTGCAGTGAAATGGTTTCTGCAAAGCCCCTTGCCTCCTTCCTAAAACAATTTTCCCCTTTGCAGTGCCCCACACACCAGAGCCAAGGCCCCAAGCCACGTCAGAGTGAACAAACCACAGACTGAAATTGCAGCCATTCAGGAGAGAGGAGTCTTTAATTTGGGCTTAAAATAGCCCACAGCCTGAGATTTTGAGGGATCAGGAGCAAGGTGTAATCGCAGGAAAGGGTATTGGAGACCCACCCCAGGATGATTGAGCAGGGGCTGTGGGCAGGGAGAAAGACAGGCATAGAGATTGGGAGTCTGGGCTGGAGTCCCCACAGCTCATTTGACATTATATTCTTGAGTCTCTTTCATAATGATAGAGTGAATCATGTGGCAATAAAAATACCTGGTACCTGCCTGCTCCATCTGGAATGGTGCGTCTGCTCCCCCTCTTTGCTGAAAACTCTGCAGATATCATTGTCATAATAGCGAGAACCAGGTCCACCATGTTGCTGAACTTCTGAGCCACTGTGCACTGCACATGATATGTTCTATTCGTACTTTATCTCTTGAAAAAAAATGTCCCCTGGAGTTGTACAAACAGCAGGGATAGTGATAAGAAGAGCAAGGAGGTGTGAGCACTTATGGGCTCAGCATTGTTCTATCATGTTGGCATGTATAAACTTGATAAATTCTCAGCCCAACTCAGGGAGGAGGACATTGTGATTATCTCTTTTTCAATAGGGAAATAGAGGGTCAGGGAATTTAAATAACTTCCCAAATCATGACACTAGGTCAGGCTACCAAGTACACAGTAAGCTTCAGTGTGACTCTGGTACCCACACTTAACCATTATGCACACATCACCTTCCATGTTAATGTTTTGGTTTTTATTATTCTTGTTACTGTGATTATTGCCTGTCTTAGGTCAGTCTGTTATAACAAAACTAGAGGCCCGGTGCACGAAATTTGTGCACGGGAGGCGGGGGGCGGTCCCTCAGCCAGGGCTGCACCCTCTCGCAATCCAGGACCCCTTGGGGGATGTCCAACTGCTGGTGTAGGCCCAATCCCTGCCTGCCTGATAGCCCCTAACCACCTCTGCCTTGGCTCCCACCTGCCATGGCAGCCACCTCTGCCTCGCCCCCACCACGCAGCTTCATCTGGAAGGTTGTCTGGAAGGATGTCCGAATGACAGCTGGAAGGTCGTTCAGCTGCCTGGTCTAATTAGCATATTATGCTTTTATTATTATAGATACTGCAGACTGGATGGGTTAAACAACAGACACCTATTTCTCAGAGTTCTGGAGTCTGGACATCCGTGATTGAGGTGCCAGCATGGTTGAGCTCTGGTGAGAGCTCTTTTCCTGGCTTACAGACAACCGCCTTCTCTCTGTGTCCTCATATGATGGAGAGAGTGCTCTGGTGTCTCTCCTTCTTATAAGGACACATCACATCCTAGGGCTCCAATCTCATGATCTCATCTAAACCCAATTACCTCCCCAAGGCCATTCCTCCAAACACCATCACATTGGGGCTTCAATATCTGAATTTGGGGGGAAGACAAACAGTCATAACACTGTCATTTCTTGTTTTTGACCCTAGTGGACTATATAAGCTCCTAGATCAGAGGTCAGCAAATCACACAGTAAATATTTAGGCTCTGGGGATCATATAGTCTCAGCTGCAACTATTAAACTCTGCCCAGATAGCACGAAAGCAACCATAGTCAGTCTATAAACGGATGAACATGGCTGTGTTCCATGAAAACTATTTATGGGGACTTAAATTTGAATTTCATATACTTTTTTGTGTCATGAAATATTAGTCTTCTGAGTTCCTTCTACCATTTAAAAACATAAAACCCATTCTTAGCTTATAGTCAAAACAGCCAGTGGGCTTGATTTGTCCATAGTTTACTGACCCTGGTCCTAGAGCTCAGGGATTTGGAGGGTCGTGTATTTACTTTAATCCATGTCTTCCCAGGACCTCAGTCCTGGCAGTCAGTCTACATCCCTAAATGCTGATTGAATGAGAACTCCGTGGCAGCTCTCACAGGTATGCTGGATGACCTGGGGATACTGCTGATTTTCAGAGGAGCCAAAAGTCGCCCTCGCTCCGAGCAAGGGGCGGAAACTCAATCTTTGTCACAATGGTTGCGAAGAGAGCAGGAGCCTCCCGCTTGTGGGTCTTCACAAATGTTTGTGGGAGAGGGAAGAGAGAATTTCTTTTTCCACAGAAAGTGTAGATTTATTCTTTGCAAATAGACCTACAGACGTGATTTGTAATGGGAAACAGATTTCCCCCCTGAAGATAAATGGAATGTCCCCACCTCCCAAACTGAGAAGAGAATTGTTTCCTCTTTACAAAGGGAACAAATTGGATTCTCAAAGGAATAATCAGAGATGTTTTTAAAATTGTCATAATAAGTAAGATATGGTTTCACGAATGATGAAAGGGAGGGCTGCCTTTCTCTGGTCTGGACATGCAGAACCGGTAGAAGAATCACATGGGGGTCTCTCTCTCTCTCTCTCTCTCTCTCTCTCTCTCTCTCTCTCTCTCTCTCTTTCTCTCTCCATGATCCCTGTCCCTTGCCCTATCAGTGTCACATGAAGAGAGTGGCTTCTGCCTGAATGGGGTTGGTGGGGCCATCCTGGTTCAGTGTCTCACTATAGAGACATCATTGTCTTCCTTTCATGCCCTTCTTCTTCAGCACATTACTGAGGTGGGACCCCACTCCCCAGGCAAGCTTCCTGACAGCTGCAGATCATTTTGGTCCGTGGGAGAGGGCATTACAAATGGGAGCCTTGCCCACACAAAGGGATGGTGCTTGGAATGAGCGTGGTGCCCTGGATGAACAAACCACTTGGAATACACTTCCAGGCAGCCAGGAATCAAGGCTGAGGCTTCTGACCTTGGAGCAGGTGAAGAACCATGATGGGTTGAGGGACCAGTGCCATACACCTGGACAAAAGTCAGCATCAGCTGTGTCCTTGGCCAAATGCGGCTGAGCATGGATGCTAAGAGCTGGTATATAAGGAAGAGTGGCTGGGAGAGGAAGAAACTACAGCCCTTTACTTTGAAGAGCCTTAACTCCCCACGCCTTTGCTGGATATGTGGAGGAGGCTTCCACACTGCGCTTGCCCTCCAGGTGCTCATAAGAAAGTATACAATTAGTGATTTCAATTCTCTGGGAGCTATAGGAACAAAACGCATGGAGCCATGCCAATCCAGCCTTGCTCTCTGGAATCGTTACCCTGTCGATCGTAGAACATGTGTAAATAGGGAAAGTTACTTACTCTCTCAGGACCTCCATTTCTGTCAAGTGGAGATAATAATAGTATACACCTCATAGGAATTTTAAGAACTTGAAGGAGATGAGAAGTGCCTGATAAATCATGAGACCTCAATACATGGCAAAACTGTTTTACTGTTATTGTTCATCATTATACTTTCCTGACAGTAACTTCCTACAGTTGTATAACTCTTACTTAATTTCTAAAGCCTTTTATCTTATAATACTTCATGTGATCATCTCAGAAACTCTCTGAGGTTCAGCAAGTGCTATTACCCCATTTTGCAGATGAGAAGAGTGGCTCACCCAAACCATGTGATTAGTGAGTCATGGAACTGGCCCTGAGCCTTGGTTGGTGCTGCAGCCTTTGGTCTGGTTGTCATCGACTGTGCCATTCTGCCTTCTCACAGGTGCATGAGGCTGTGTCGGCCTGTGCATAAGACGTTCGATGTATAAGAAGTTTTATCTGCTCTCAAGGAGCTTCTAGTCCAGTTGAAATTCAAAGAACCTGGTCTAGGAAATGGAGAGTCCTCATGCAAGTGAAGGCACATTTGCTGTTTCCAACAGAGGCAGGCCAGAAACTGACTAGCCAGGAGTCTTACATGGCGCCATGAGATGACATCCAGAATTTTCTTATGCTTAACCTGCAAAGACCTGTCTCTGATTTCCTGCATGTCACTCCTGCAAATTCCCTCCATGTGTGAAATGTGCAAAGAAGCCAACTCTGTGGCGGATGGTGAAGCTCCAAGTTGCATCACATCCCCTCCACCACTCCTCCTTCGCAGCAGACCTTAACATTATTCTGTGATTGCTTCGCATCATCCTTCCCAAATGTGCATCAAATTAAAGAGTTATTAGGGCATGGCAGGACATGTTTATGGGGAAGAATTTCCTTTAAAGTCACAGCTCAGCCTGAACTTACTTTATTAGTGTTTATACAAAGTATGTAGTGTGTTCCAACGCAATCCATATTTATGTTCCTGCAACCATTGCATTCCTTGGGCTGCCCCTTCCTGTTTTCTTAAAGTGATTACTGCACCTAGATTAACAGTTAATAGTGTGTGTGCTGTATGGCTGGTCAGGCTTGAAGACCTGCACCTTTCAGAGAATGACAACGACGATGTGTCCTACAAGAAGAATAGATTTTATTTTATTTAAAAAATTCTTACCTGGGGATATGTTTTTATTGATTTTTAGAGAGGAAGGGGGAGAGAGAGTATGCACCTCGCCCAGGGATTGAACCCACAACCTAGGTATGTGCCCTGACAACCTCGCTATGTACCCTGACTGGGAATTGAAACTGCAATCTTTTGGTGCACAGGACAATGTCCCAACCAAATGAACCACCCATTCAGGGCCAAGTAGCATAGATTTGAAAGTGGTCTGATCAAAGTGGACAAAAACGGGGGGCGCTCCATAAGAATAAGGACATGGGGAACAGGCCCCCTTGTTTGTCCACTCACCTCTATCATGGGTATTTTGTGGCTGTAACGAGGAACACTATTTGCCCAGGACAGTTCTAACTTTGCCTGTTTTCCTGATATAATTACTAAAGGCAGTCTTTGATGTGCAAAGCATTGCAGTTTGGATGTTAAATTACATGGTCACTCTAGTTCGAACTGGTGCCCAGATTTACTGGTGTAAATGAAATATGAACATCGACTTTGGATTTGAATCCATGGTCAATGAGGAACAAATGTAACTCCGATAAAACCGTCCATAAAAAGCTCAGGTTCAGCCCAGCCGGCGTGGCTCAGTGGTCGAGTGTTGACCAATGAACCAGGAGGTCATGGTTTGAATCCCGGTCAGGACACATGCCTGGGTTGCAGGCTCAATCCCCAATGTGGGGTATGTAGGAGGCAGGCAATCGATGATTCTCTCTCATCATTAATGTTTCTATCTCTCCTTCTCCCTTCCTCCCTGAAATCAATAAAAACACATATTTAAAAAGAAAAAAGCTCAGGTCCAGATCATTCAGTCACTCAACAGATATTTATTTATGTCTTTTATGTGCTAGGCATTGTGCTGAACCCTGAGGATTCAAATATAAATAGATATGGCCCTGATGCCCAAGAAATTGGAGTTTATTAGTTTAGCTAAAATTTTAGTATGTTACAAAAATTGTGTGGTTAGGTCATGTCAATTGGTCTCTTACTCTTCAGGACTCTGTATTTATTTCTTGAAGTTGATTGCTAAAGTCTCAGGCACTGACACCTGAATGCCTGGATATAGATGCTCATTGGTCATTATCAGCTTATGACCATACATATGGGTATCAATCTCCCTGTGCTTCCATTTGCTCATTCATGAAATGGGAATAATAATAGCACTGACCTCACAGGCTGGTGGTGAGGAGTATAAGAGGCACTGAATGTGAAGTGCTTAGCATAGTTTTTAGCACATGGTAAATACCCCGTGCACGTTGGCTCTCGCATGGTAATTACTCATTCTGCAGGATGAGTAATTTAGACCCTAATGTGGGCAGGATGCAGGTTCTGTATCTCTGTTGATGAGAACTTAGATGGCATTCTTTTTTAAAAAAAAGCATAGTTTAAGGTAATGTCTGTTAATGGGGCTCAAAGCCTATGAGAATTATCCTGGGGAATAATTCAGGGTCAGTGAGAGTCTGACCCTGGGGATCAGTCATTAAAGTTTCCACCTTTTAAAACTGGGGCAGGTAGTTTTCCCAAGGTCATGCTATAAGGTAGAAACAGCACAGAGAAAGATCGTGATTGCTTAACTTCTAGGCCTTTCTTTCCCACTCTGCTGTATAGCCATGTGCCATCAGTCAGCACAGACCAGGCTATGCTTCAGGAACAAAGAAACCCAGATATATCTGTGGCAAAACACAGTAAGCCGTGCAGTTGCTGTGGGCAGTGGTCGTGGTCTGTACTCCACACTGTCACTCCGGAACCCAGGCTTCTTCCGTATGAGGATACCACCTTATCAAGGAAGACAAGGAAGGGGAAGAGAGGATTGTGCTGTGTGAGATGTTCTATGGTCTTGCCTGGAAAGAAATCAGTCTCGTGGTCCCACCTAGATACAAGGGGCACCAGGAAATGTCACCTCGCTGTTTACCAAGGAGGAAAATGAAAGTGTGGTGAACACATAGCGGTGTCCTGTCGTGCCATGCGCCTGACATTTCTTGTCACATTTCCAAAGGCTGACCCCAGTCTCTTCTGAGGTTTCTGTTTCCTGACTTCCAGGGATTTGAAGAACCATATTTTCATGGGCTCTGCATGCAGTGTAGGGAAGGTTTTGAGAACAGGCCTTCTGAGGATTGTTTGGAAAAGCTTGAGATTTCTGTTCATGATAAAGTGCGACAAAAAATGAACTTTTTTGACTGATAGGCATCACCTGGCGGTCATTGCTCAGAAAGGAGTAAGTTGCCATTCTAGAGTCACTTTGTCGTATCCTTTAATCCTCACAGCATCCTAGGACAGTGGTCGGCAAACTGCGGCTCGCGAGCCACATGCGGCTCTTTGGCCCCTTGAGTGTGGCCACGAAGTTTCAATCGCACTGTATGTGCGCGCCCGCACGTGGTATTTTGTGGAAGAGCCGCACTCAATGGGCCGCAGTTTGCCGACCACTGTCCTAAGAGGTAGCTACTGTTATACCCATTTTATAGATGAAGAAAGAGAAGCCTGGGGATGGGTTAAGAACCTGCCCCAGATCACACCACTGCTAAGATTTGAGTCCAGGCTCTCTGGTTCAGGCCTGCTTTCTTAAACATTGGGCTCTGGAGCAGGGATCTCAAACTGACATGCCTGTAAGGCCCAAGGAGGTCCATCAGTTAGGGAAGCAGACCAGGTGGACTGATGGACTACCGAGCACATGCCTTATCCAAAATGGGCAGTTGCTTCTTAGCTCCACTTCACAGTGGCCCCGAATTTTGGGGGAGACAACCCAGGATTCCAGATTTATAAGTTACATTCTCCCAAATTGGCAATTAAGTTACAAATCTTAAACCCATACTGAGAACCAGACTAAACACATCTGCAGGCCAGAATGGGCCTGTGGGCCACCGGTTTGCAAGTTCTACTCTACTGCCTCCAGCAAAGAGCTAGGTATGCCTCAGGCAGGCCCTTTCCTGATAGACATGGATGGAATGAGCAAGGCAGGCCAGCAGGGAGCCCTCCTGCAAGAAAGAGCAGTCAAAACAGAGACCCAGCCCACCCCTCCTCCTTGCAGGGCCCTCACCGCCACCACCTCCAGCCATCCAGGTTGCCCCTCGCTATGGACCGTTCTCCTCCCTGCAGGTAGCTGTCTGCGCAGCGTTGGCTGCAGACTTTTGCAGGTGTAAAATTATATATGCAAGCGTGTTGCCAAGCCAGAAATTTAGCCCAGGGAGGCTTAGTTCCCAAACAACTGAGGTAGTCTGAAGCCAGTTTTTTAAATCAAACTCAGTCATTTCTCTCCTGAATGCGTGTGTTTTTGAACTTGTATGTGGTTATGTAATGGATGAGAATGCAGTGAAGAAGTCAGGGAACAGTCAAACGATGCCTCCTGTTGTGCAAGTCGGGAGAGGTAAAGCGTGAGACGGGAGCTCTGTGAGGGTGATCCGCAGGGACACACGGCTGCCTGACCTGGCGGACGGCTATTGGACGGTTCTTGAACGGTTCTTGAACGCATGCTGTTTCCTCTGCACCCTCACGGAAGATGGATGGCATCAAGCCCTTTGGCCTGGGAGAGGACGCAAGGACAGGAAGACACCCATAGGGCAGGACAGTCTGAGCAGCTTCAAAGAACTGCCCTCCGACTTATCAAGGAACATCTCACTTTGGCCAGATTTCCAGAGCCTTGAGTGGCCGTAGCTCGGCTGGTCACTAGCTATGGGGAGAAATCCTATTTCAACTGGATCACACATTTTCAACATTTTTTGGTGGGGAGGGAAGGGTGCATGAGTAATACATATTTACTGTGGGAAATACCAACCGCCCCAATAAGCAAAATGTAAAATGTTTTAAAAAACAACAAAACTCTTCGCCCAGTGTCTAGAGAAAACTAATGTACATTTCTCTGAGTCTCTGAGTGTCTTCAAGGGGCCTCCCTTCATCCGAGGTGTCTGGGAGGACAGGAGGGGAGGATAGTCTGTGGTCTTGGCTCCCACAGAGCTGCACACTCCTTTGGGAGATGAGGCACACACACAGGAAGAGGCAGCAGCACACGCGGTGGAAGGGAATGTGATGAAAGCCCGAAAGGAGTTGTGTGGAGGCTAAATGATGCAGACATTTAGAGGGTCAGGGAAGGGAGAGATCGGCAGAGGATGGAGAGGCTGGGAAAGCTGCCTGGGGGAGGCTGGGAGGCCTCACAAGGTCTGAAAAGAGGTTGTATCAGTTTCCTGGGGCTGCCATAACCAAGAACCACAAACTGGGTGGCTTCAAACACAGAAACGTAGTTTGTCATAGTTCTAGGGGCTAAAAGTCTGAAATTGAAGAGCCAGTAGGGCCATGTTTGCTCTGAAGTCTCTAGGGGAGGGTGTTTCCTTGTGTGTTACCAGCTTCGGGTGGTGGCTCTCAGTCCTCAGCAGTCCCTGGCTTGCCACTGTGTCACTCCAGTCTCTACTTCTGCTATTGCGTGGTTTTCCCAGCGTGTCTCTGTGTTTTTTTCATCTTATGAAGACTTCACTCATGCTGGATTAGCGCCCGCCCTAATGGCCTTATTTTAACCTGATTACATCTATAAAGGTCCTGTTTCCAAATAGGGTGACACTCACAGGTACTGGGTTAGGACTTCACCTTATGGGGGAACACAATTCAACCCATGATGTAGTGGTAGGGTCTGGATGGAGAAAGGATGTTGGTAGCTTTCAAAGCCAGCCAATAGCAGGAATGTATTTGTTGATGGAGTGCCTAGCACAGTTCCCCAATCTGGTAGGTGCTCAGTAAATGTCTGTGGACCAAAAGAAGAAAGAATTAAGTGAAGCAGGCTAAGAACAGCAGTGAGCCCCACCTGCCTACTGTTGCACCGTGAAAGGAATTGGCAATTGGGGGAAATGAATCTGGTTGTAGGGGGCAGGTCTGATGTCAGGGGAAAGAGGCTGAGGGCTGTTAAATCAGGCATTTCCTGCTGGACCCCTTTTTCCCTTCTGTCCTTTCATTGCTGAAAGCTTGAAGTCCGCCTCAAGGATGCTCCACAGTCTGGGTGCCACCTGCCTCTGTGATCCTATTCGGTGACATTCTGCTCCAGTACCTGACTTCCTTTCTGTTGCTCAGATCCTCCAAATGCTTTCTCTACTTAGGACCTTTACGATTCTGTCCTCCACTTGGAAAGTTCTCCCTTCAGCCTTTGCCCTTAGCCAGCTCCTTCAAAGTATTACAAAGCTGCAATTGCGTGTTGGTTGGGACTGAGGTCTCATATGAAGGCTCAACCGGGGACAGATCCATGTTCAAGCTCTCGAGATTATTGACAGAATTTAGTCCTTTGCAGCCTGTTTGACTGAGGGATTTGGGCTCTTGCTGGTCATTCTTAGGTCTTTGTTGGTTGTCTATGGAGGCTTCCCTCAGTTCTTGCCTATGTGCTTCCCTAATGTAGCCACTTGCTTCATCACAGGTAGCAAGGGAGAGTCCCCTAGCAAGACAAGGCATTATAGTCGTGTGTGATGTAATCACAGAAGTGACATCCTACCACCTTTGCTGTATTATATTGATGAGAAGCAAGTCCTACCCACACTCAAGGAGTGGGGATTACACAAGGTGGTAATACCAGGAGGGAGGGCACCCTAGAATCTGTCTTCCATTCTTACTAGGAGAATAAAAGTTCCCTGAAAGAAACCTTTTATTTGTTCAACACTCTATTCCTAGCTACCATCACAGTGCCAGGTCCAGAGTAGTGTTTAATAAAGGTGCATGATCAGAAAAAAGAAAGGATAGAAGTGAGGAGGAGAAAGGGAGAGGAAGGAAGGAAAAACAGACGGAAGGAAAGAAGGAATGTCTTGCTTTCCTCTGCAACATCTTCTGGGTTTACAATTGAAGCCCTTTTCTCCACGCTCTGCTAACCGCTTCACTAGGGGATGTTTTTGCTGCTCCCCCTTCCCACATGTGCCACAGCAAAAAAAAAAAATTGCTGGAATGCCACAGAATGAATCAAAAGAAGGGTATGGATACATATGTGCTAAGATAGGGACAGTGGCCTAGCCTAGAACGTTTTTGTTTCATTTTTTCCGATGTTGTTCTAAATTCTTCTTCCTCTTCCATCCCACCCAAGGTGTCAAACAGATGTGAAAATACCACAGAGCTGCAAGTCACAGTGTTGGTTCATGATTTATGATTGGGATGGGGGAAAATAATGCAGGAGATTACCATGGTGATGCCTGTTTATGGAGGCAACATGGCAGATGATGAGGAACATGGCAGAAACCAGACACTGGCAAACACAGCAAGAAAGCACTTCTGCCCGGAGCTTGCAAAGGGGCTCAGCACTCCCACAGGCCCAGAACTCCCTGGGCAACAGATGAGGAAGTGTGCCGTCTTGGCCATAGTGGGGAGTAGCAAAGCCACTGGGAGTGCCCTGTGCTTTCTTCAAGACATAGGGATGGGGGATTCTGTTCCGTTCTATTCCTTTTTTTCAGTCAGCTGTTAACTGACGCAGTGGAAAGTGCTTAGACTCTAGTTGCAGATGAGCAGCATGATGTGATATAAAGCATGAGCCCGAGTTCACATCCCAGCCTTTGCTGCGTATTGGTTGTGTGATCTCATGGCAACTTGTTTTATTGGTAAAATCTTCTAAGTTGGGGTGTAAGTAGGGGAGACTAAGCTTCAGTTTCCTCATGTGAAAAATGGGAAAATAATAGTATCTATCACATAGGATTGCTGTCTAGATTAGAGAAATGAACATAAACTTTTTAGCACAATGCCTGGTGCATAGTTTGGGCCCAGCAAATATCAACTCTTATTAAGGCTGATCTTAAGTATTTTTATCTGTTGAAGGATGTCTAATACCTACCTTTCAGAGCAGTTGCAACGAGAAGAAAGAAAAAAAGGATGAAGAGCTACTGACTCAAAATTGTTGCACTTGTCAATGTACTAGACTGCTATACCCAATAGTTCCAAAATTTCAGTGTCTTAAGAGTTATGTCTGAAACATGTCTAAGTCTAATGTGAGTAAATGGGGAGGCAGGGAAGGGAAGGTCTCTGTTCCATGCAGTCATTCAGGGACCCAGGCTCTTTCTATCTGCTCACCTTGGGCTGGAGTCAGTAGATTCGTGGAGTCCTCCACTGGATCTACTGACTCCAGCCCAAGGTGAACAAGATGTTTTATGGACCAAGGCCTGAAGGCAGCATATATTGCTTCTGCCCATGTAATTGTGAGAACTCAGCTACATAGTTGCCCCTACCTGCAAGGGAAGCTGAGAAATGTAGTCTCTCTGTGTGCACCAGACAGAGGGAAATGGTTTGGTGGACAACTTGCCAGTCTGCCACAATATTTAATGAATGGCACCTGCTCATTGTGATTATTGTATTATACCAGGGTGATTCCCATGGCATCGCAAGCCCCACTTGGAGGGATGGGCAGCCCTAATTATGCAGTCTTACTCCTCAGAGCCTGAGAGCAGAGCCAATTCTCACCTCATTCCTAGAATGACACAGGAGCCTTCAGCCCCTGTGAGTTATTGCTGACCATAAAGACACCACTGAGAGTTTCAAGGGTGGCAGGCAAGACTCAGAAAGGACGTGTGAGAGTCATGTGAATGCAGGTCCATTGTTAATGCTAAATTAAATATTTGGAAGGTGGCTTTCCTTTCTCTTTCATCTCCATTTTTTGCAAAACAAATCATTCCAACACTTAATGGTTTAAGACATAGCACTCATTTTAGTATTCTCTACTGCAGTTTCTGTGGGCAGGAACTCAAGGCCATTTAGCTGGGTGATCTGGCTTTTCATAAGTTCTAGCCAGATGGTAGCTGCAGCTGGAATCGCAAAGGTGTCTGCTCTTACGTGCTTGACCTCTAGGCTAGAAAGATCCAAACAGCCAGGGCTGGAGCAGCTAGGGCTCCTCGGGCATCTCTCTCTCTCTCTCTCTCTCTCTCTCTCTCTCATCTCTCATTCCCTCTCTCTCCCTCTCTCTCCCTCCTTTCCTTCCTCCCTCCCTCCTTCTTTTCCTTCCCTCTCTCTCTCCCTCACCTCCCATGGTCTTCTGGTCTTTTCACATGGCAGCTCAGGGCTCCAATGCAGTTGCTCTGAGAGACAGACAGGCAGTCACTTATTGTCAAAGAAATCATTTGCAGACATGTTTTAAAACCACTTGGCCTCCCCACCCCACATCTAGACACTGCAATGGTTTCCCTATCCAGGATCACTCCAGGTGGGACCATGCCTGCAGGTGGTTCAGAACTCATCCTAGGCTGAGCTCTGATTCCCTCAGAGGCTAAAGGTGAAGGCTGAGAAATCTAAGGATCCATAGGAGCCTGGACTGGGACAATAGGGTTGGGGGAAGGATGGGCACATGAAGTAGTGCAGCCTCTTCTCAGTGGCAATTCAATTAATTCCCATTTTTAGCCAGGCATGTTTGCAATCCAGGCTTCATACGTCTCACCATTCCAAGGTCTGCAAGTAGGAGAGAGTTACAGAAAGCATGGAGGCTCAGAGAATTTAAGTGAATTATGCAAGCTCACAGAACGGGGAGTAAGGGGTGGACAGAGATTTGAACCCTAACCTGTCTCACCTCAAAGCCCATGTGCTCCCTGACCTTCTCCTTGGCAGTCTGGCAGTATTGTATGGATCAGGGAGGAGAAGCTACCATGGAAATAACCATGGAAATAGGTGTCATAGAAATGCTTTGAGGGAGAGGCAGCGTGAGGGACCACTCGTGGTGCTCCCTTCCTATCAACCACAAAAATGCCCCCTCTTTTCACCTGGAGGAAGATAGCATGCAAACCGAGTCTCTTGAGGATCCCAAGATTCATCTCTAAGCACAGAGTTTAGGGTGGGGCAGTCAGCTGCTCTTGGTGCACTGAAATTTCAGAGTGGAGGTGGGGGTATTCAGTTCAACTAATTATAGTAACAATAGCTGCCATGATTGAGTATTTAACAAGTGTCAGATAAGCGCTATGCATGCATCATCTCATTTAACCCTCTTAAAAACTGTTGAGGTCAAGGTTGTCACCCTCATTTGGCAGATGGAGAACCTAAGCCTTGGAGATGCAGTGAACTGCCTTTAGGTCACTCATTATGTGGCAAGGTGAGGATTCACACTCAGGGCTGCTTGCCTCTGAAGCTCTGCCTCCCAGACACTGACTATGTTCCCACGGCAGCCCCATGGTCCCATCACAACCCAACTCCAAGTCCTCAGCATCTCAGCAGCACACTGTGTCCCCCTTCACATAATAAAAATTAATTGAAGAATATTGGTGCCACAGCCACTGGCATTAGCTGCTGAGATACCATGCTGTGTCCCGTAATGAAACCCTTAGTTGCATTGTCATATTCACAGTTGTAAAGGCCCCCAAACAACCTTCCCAGTTGTGATGGGTGGTGAGAAAAATACTCAGGGCAATTATGGGCATGCCCAGATCCCTGTCTGCATGCTGGTCCCTAATCTTTGCGTGAGCAACCCTTTTCTATTTCCCTGTGCAGTTCTTGCTCTTCCTTCACCAGCACTCACCTTAGTCTGAGGAGTCTACATACTGCCCTTCTCCATTGTAGGCTAGTTAAGAAACAACTTTGCTATTTTAGATAGTGGAACAGTGGATGGAGTGGGGAGTTCCCAGGTGAGGTTCCTCAAAGATCCACTTCATGTTTCTTTCAGTATTATTTTTATATCAGGAGAGGAATCCCTCCCCAAACTTGGTTTTTCTTCCTGCAAAGTGCAAGAATCTGAAAATTATTTCCTCGTTCTTTTTATGCAACTGCAGATCTCACAAGTCTCACTGAGGTCCAACTGCAGGGTGACAACCTCAGGACCTGACCGGGAAAACCAAGGAAGTGCAGTGGTCCCTCCTTATCCACAGGGCATATGTTCCAGGCTCCCATGAATGCCTGAAACCATGGATAGTACTGAACCCTCTGTGTACTTTTTTTTCCTGTACCTCATACCTTTCCACTCAAAGGAAGCACTTTACGGCTTTTCTTGGCATATCCAAATTGCCAGCATCATATTTGTGCTTTGAGGGCCATGAGTAAGTAGAATAAGGGTCACAAGCCCTGTGATTCCATGGCAGTCGAACTGAGTTGGCTGCTGAGTGACTAATGGGCCAGTAGCATTCACACTGCACAAAGGGATGATTCACATCCTGGGCAGAAAGGAGTGGGAAGGCGTGACATTCCATCACACTACTCAGAGTGGTGCACAATTTAAAACATGCATTGTTTATTTCTGGAATTTTCCATTTACTATTTTCTTATCGCAGTTAACCATGGGCCACTGAAACTGCAGAAAGTGATGCTGGGAAAAGGAGGGATTACTATAGAGAACATGTAGATAGGAACCCATCACTGGAAAATGTCCTTTTAGCTAAAAAGCAGAGCAAGATCATTTACATGTACCTTGTTGAAGCTCTAACTTGGCCAAAGCCCCGGAAAGTTTCTCATAAGGAAGGCATGGAAAATAGGAATTAATTGTTCAGCATTCATTATTAAGAATTAGAATGTTATTTATGGTCCTTTTTTGTGTCCAGTCTTCTTATATAGTTTTAGTGAACACATTTATACAGGTTTATTCTTGACTTTGTTTTCCCCTAATCCTGGTTTTCTACCCTCATGGTACTCCCTTCTCCCCAACAAAGCCACCATAATGCTTTCAGTTCTATAATAAATCCTTCTCTTTGGGACCATTTTTAGGATCTTAAGCCTACAAACTGAGGCAAGATTAATCCATGTAGCTGTCGTTACCTAATGTAGGAAATTAACAAACTTACCTTGGCTCTGTGCCAAGCACACAATCTACCTTTTGGGCTATGGTGTTAAATGAGATATGGTCTTTGTCCTTGGGAAGTCCTCAAACTAGGTGGGAAATAGACAAGTACCTGGCTAGGTATCAAAGTCAGTCAAGATTCTTCTGGTTTCAAGTGATGGCAAATTTAACTCAAACTACTTTAAGTCAAAATGTAAGAGGGATGGGATAGAGTGGCTCCACGTAATCTCCAAATACAGAGGTGTCTGGCTTCAGGCATGTGTGTCTCCAGAGCCTCATAGGATAGCATGAAAAATCAATCTTTTTTTTATCTCCTAACTCTGGAAAGCTCTGTCTTCATGGGAAAGATGGCTGCTGGCAGCTCTGAACAGCTTAGCAGCCCCAGTACAGAAGAGCCCACTGGGAATTTGAGTCATATATGCATTCCTGAAACAATGACTATGGTCAGAGGGGGCAAAGATGCACATAATCTTGGCCTGATGAGGAGCTTATCCCTGGAGCTGAGACGAAGGTTCAGCCCCACTTATATGACGTGATCTGTGAGTTGGGGGTGGGGAGTTGCCAAAGAAAAATTTCTGACCTGGTGAAGGGGCAACAGAAGCCAGGCAGCTACATATAACAGGCTCTACTACAGACATAATGGATAGCTTATTCCATACAATACCCTTAAGGTTAGTTGGGCATGCTCAGGGGATATCATTAATCATTGGAATTGCCTTCTTCTTGACAAGCAACATCCCTCCAGTCCAAGCCAGTCTGGGTTGAATAGACCATAAATGTAACCTGAAAAAATCTTACCCAAATTTTCTCTCCATTTCAGTGACCTGGACAGAAATAATATCACCAGGATCACCAAGATGGACTTCGCTGGACTCAAGAACCTTCGAGTCTTGTAAGTAGCACATTACTCTCCAGCACATTTTTATATTTAGCTCTTCAGCCTTACGAAAGGGTTCCATTGCCCTAACATTATACCCCCTAGCACTGGGCAACAGGAATTTGCCATTCTGTGGCACAGAACCCTTCATTAGGTACCAGGTTTTCACAGGTATCTCACTCTGTGTCTCACTGCTGCTGGCTGGGCTAGACCAATGGAAGAATTCTGTCCCGTGACAGGGAAAACAGAAGGCCATACATGAATAAGTCAACATGCCCAGCTTCTAGGATGACAGCAATGTCAGACTGACTAACCATTCTTCCCTTCCAAAGAGATTATAATTTCTTCTCCAGCGTGTGCATTAAAAGAGAAATCAGGACAAACGTTATTTATCTTGTTGTTTAATGGAGAGGGAAGGGGAGGGGAGGGGAGGAGAGGGGAGAGGAGGGGAGGGAAAGGAGAGAGAGAGCCAGACAGGGTCAGAGCCCTTGCTGAACACCCAGCTGTGCAGACAGGTAGCAGAATGTGAGATGGGCATTTGCAAAATGGGGGAGCAAGGAATATGAGGTCTCATTTCTAAATAGTGATCCCTCATCTCAGTCTAAGCTGCCTGCCACACACACCCCGACCAGGGCCATGGATTAAGCCTGCAACCAAGGTACATGCCCTTGACCAGGAATCGAACCTGTGACGCTATGGTGAGTTGCATAGGCCAACACTCTAACCACTGAACCCAACTGGCCAAGACTGAATTCCTTGGCTTTTAGATGGTTGTCTTCTCCCTGGGGCCCTTTCCACTGTCTTAGCTCAATGTATGTATGTCTACATTTCCCCTTTTTATAAGGACACCAATCATATTGGACTAGGGCCCATCCTAATGACCTCATTTTAACTGGATTACACAGTACAGACCTCATCTCCAAAAGAAGGTTGAATACACTAGGGGGAAGGGCATCAACATTTGGATTTGAGGGGGAATACAATTCTACCCATTTAAATAAAAGTCCTTCTAACTCTCATAATTGCACATATGATGCTTTTCAGTTTTAACCTTTTCATGAATAGTCTGTTTAGTCTCCCTGCAGCTTATGGAGTGTTACTTGTATAACACTGTTTTCCTGATTGAGAATTAATAGTAGTAATGATGATGATAAACTAAGATATATGTGGTACCTTCCACAGACCAAACTCTATGTTATGTAGTTATTAACCCCTACAGGTCCAGAGGAAACAGAGGCTCAGATAGGTTAAGTGGTCCCAACTCCACATAGCAGGTAAGCAAGGGAGGAGGAATCAGAACCCAGGATGTGTGCTTTCTCACCTCCACACAGTGCCCCTTGCATTATAGGGAGTTTAGAAAACCAATAGTCTACCTGTTTGTAAATGCACCACGGAGGAGCAAGCTGTTTCCTGAGTGTCCCTGAGCACCAGTGTGTGAGGACACTGGGATCCAAATGCGGGGCCTCCTGCCATCAGATGCTCTCCCCTCGGCGTGTTCTCCCGTCTTCGGCCAGCACACGGCCTTCTCCCATCCTTGGAGGGAAGACCCCAGCCCTTGCCATGTCTGTCTTTTGCTCTAAGCAGTCATATGACTGTCAGATGACTGGCAGCTCTGACAAGTATGTGTGCTCAGAATTGAGACTGGGACAGGAATGAGGGAATTCCAGGGCTCAGTGTTAGGGTGTTTTTATCAAGGAGATAGAGGCAGTAAACACCTGATTCCAGGTAATTTTTCTGCTTACAGAACAGACATTTAGCTTCTCTCATTTTTTTCCCCATTTCTAACCCCCCGGCATCTGTGAAAGATTTCCTTTCATACAAGTCAGAAATTTCACCTACTGCTTCATTTTCTAACAGAGTCAAAAATAACCCTTTGATTTTCTTACCATTACATCAGAAAGACTAATAAAAATTCCAATTACCATATCTTCTCTCTGCAAATAGAAAGTTTAAAATAATCACATAAGATCGTGTTAATATCTTCCGGATGGTCTACAACATTCCTTTGACTATGGTTTGTTGGTACATTCTTCTTATTTTGTTTTCAGTTAATGGGTACAATCTTATTTTGATAAGTGATGCCAAAACCCTCTCCCTTCCCCCACATTATAGACTCTATCAATATAATATGTTTCACTGTCTCATCAATTCATAGGCAGTCCCATTCAAGTGGCCCATTATTGCTCTACAAACATCAGGCAGGTGGGATAATGGAAGTGCTTTCTAACAAACACCAATAAAATACCCAAACATATCAACTGTATTTTTCCTTAATCTTTGCTGTTTAGCAGAGTAGCCTAAATAACTATCTTTTTTGAAAAGCATTCACCCCACCTTGGTATCTTCCCTGTATCTGTTTCTTATTTACGGTTTATCATGAAACCAGAAAAGACTTGATAGTCTTGAATAATTTGATCGTGCCACCCATTTCCTAGCAGAATGGGTTACCATGGTGCTGGGAATGGGCAAAAGCAGAAAAAACAGAGATTGGGGAACTTTGGCCTCATCCAAAGGCAGTTTTCCCAAATAAAGTGCATTCAAAGAGAAGATGTAAGAATTGCCCTTCACAGTTCTTTCTCCCAAAGAACTCCGCTGTGCTATCAGTTAGTTCCCTTTCTCAGTAGTCTGTTGCAAGAACTCTGCTATGCCCACAATTTGAGAAACAGCTTTCTCCCAAATGGGGCTAATAAAGAGCCAAACTCCACCCAGCCATCATCCCATGGGCGATTTCCGATTCTGATCCAATGTTAAAACTAAAATAATTATAATGCTGCAAATGAACACAGTCTGTGTCCTCCTAACTCAGAACAGACAGGAGCCATGGATGTTCCAGCTCTTGGATCCCCTGAACCCCTATCTGGTCAGTAACAGGAGAGTGATATCATCGGCTTTAGCACAAGCTCCCAAACTGGATCTCAGCGACTAGAAGTGAGGGTGGATGGTTCACAGCTCATTGATTCATTGATTCATGAAATATTGATTATTCATTGAGCCCTAAGTGCCAAGTATTAGGCTGGACTCTGATAGACGTAGGAAGTGGATCTAGAAGGGGCCCTCGGTACTCTATCAGTCATGATCCCAGCAGGAAAGAGATGATGCTCGCACAGGACAAATGAGGAGAGTGAATAAGGAATTATTGGCAAAGGTGTGGGAAGGAAGAGATGGTGTAGTTCCCTGGGGCTAGCGGCAGCAGGTCTCTAGGCCGCGAGGAGCAGTGGGATGAAGTGGTTACCCTAGCAAAGGTAGAGACTGCCTGACAGGACCTGTGGTCTTGGGTAGAGAGATGAAGTCAACCTGAGGTGAGCTGGCAGGGAGGGAACTGGGAATAAGTCTCTTAACCTCACTCAGTATCCTCTACCCTCCTGTCTCCTGCTGGGGACTGCAGCTGGTTGAACCCAACAGGAAGCCAGAGTTGAGGAAGTTTCTGATGTGATGAAGCTGATAAAAGTTAGCTTCCCGGGGCCTCAGCAAAGTGGGAAGGGGCAGCTATCTACACAGATGTATTTGCATTTTTCTACCCCTCTTTCTGAAAGAGGCTGGCAGTGTTAGATTAATTAGTACAGAACTAAGAGATTCATCATAGGGGGTTGGAGTTTGACTCCTTCCAAACCCAGAGGGGCTGTGACACTCAGCCTCCCCATGTTGCTCCTTGTTATAATTGGGAAGTAATGACAACAAGCCGTGTGATGGATTGATAGATGGTAAAAACCCAGCTGAACAAACCACCCGTCACTAATATTGAACTGGTTCCCTGTTTAGCAAAATGTGCTAGCGTGAGTCTATTAGCATTCCAAGGCCCTCGTTGCCATATGGCGGGGTGGAAAAGGAAGAGAAGGGAAGGAAAATAACATTTATTAAACATCTAATTATACTCGAGATCCTGAGCTAGATAATTTATATACTTTGCTCCATTTTTATTTTAATTTATGAGATTTTTTTAAAAATCCTCACCCAAGGATATGCTTTTATTGATTTTAGAGAGAGAGGAAGGGAGAGGAAGCAAGAGAAAGAAAAACATTGATGTGAGAGAGAAACATTGATCCATTGCCTCCCGTAGGCAGCCCATCCGGGGATCTAACCTGCAACCTGGGTATGTGCCCTGACCAAGAATCGAACCCCCGCAACCTTTTGATATACAGGATGTATGTGTGTGTGTGTGTGTGTGTGTGTGTGTGTGTGTATGTATATGTATGTGTATATATATATATATTCCAACCAACTGAGCCATACCAGCCACAGCTCACTTTGAGATGTTTTTAATTTTTTTTTCCTGTTTTACAGGAAAAAGTCTTAGAGAGGTTGACTAGATAGCCCAGTGTCATTACCATCAGCTGGTAAGAAGGAAGGAAAGGAAATCTAAATCAAATCTGGCAAGCACACTATAGTGGGAGTTAAGAGTCCACCCGAACTAGCTGTGTGACTTTATACAAATAATTTCTCCCTGGACAAGTCTCTTAATCTCTCTGCTTCATGGTGTCCATATAAAATGGGGAGCCTATCAGAGGCCTGAAGTAACATAAATGTATGAATCAAAATGGATGAGGACTGTGGCAAAGTGGGGAGTCTGGGTGCCTTGCTGACCCATACTCAGTTCTGGCCAATTGTTGATATTTGGACATGGGACAGCTGAGTTTTCAAAAGGAGTTTTTTTCTCTCTCTCTCTCCCTCTCTCTCTTGACCCTTTCCCCTGTGAAAGGGTCGTTTGACCCCCTCAAGAGAGAGAGAGGGGGAGAGAGAGAGAGAGAGAGAAATATCATGATTCCAAAATACCCCCTTCACTCTGAGAGTCTAAGCGAGAAACTTCATGTGGCCGAGACTAGCCTTTTCCTTGATATAAAATCAATATGTGCTGTGGCCCTAAGTCCTCTTTAGGTTTTCATCCATTCAATTAGCCTTTATTAAGTGGCTGCTGTCCAGGCAAATGTGAGGTCTGGGAGTATGATGATGAACCCTCCTGGTCCTCATGCATATAGATGGACTTGAAAATAAACATAAAGGCCCAAGTGTGAACCCTAAGAAGTCTGGGGCTTGGGGCTGGTTATGAAACATCTCAGAGGTGTGCAAGGTGGAGGCTGTCATGGAAGGAATCCCTCTGAATGGAGAGCTAAGCCTCTGCAGGCTGCTCTGCCTTCCTCCTGCCTTGGCTTCAGGTGCTTCCGGGCACTTCTCCTCCTACCTGATCCAGAGGAGCCCAGAGCCCTTCCTAAACTCCTCCATCCAGAGAAGCTCACTTCCATCTACACTAGCGGTTCTCAACCTTCCTAATGCCGCGACCCTTTAATACAGTTCCTCATGTTGTGGTGACCCCCAATTTCATTGTTACAAATTGAACATAATTAAAGCATAGTGATTAATCACAAAAACAATATGTAATTATATATGTGTTTTCCGATGGTCTTAGGCGACCCCTGTGAAAGGGTCGTTTGACCCCCAAAGGGGTCTCGACCCACAGGTTGAGAACCGCTGGTCTACACTCATCCCATTCAACCACCAGCCCTGGATGGAAACTATGTAGTTTCATTGCTTCCCTTCCCAACCGTCCAGCTAATCCGTTTTAAGCTGCCATTTATTTTTTTTAAATTAGGGAAACAAATGTTTCATTGTATGCTCGATTCTTAGGATATGCCACATGCACGAACCTAATTCACTTTAAGCAGAGTGTTTAGTTTTGTAATCACCTGCATGGAAGACTTTGGAGGTCAGCAGAGCCCGTGGCTGGGAGCCCTAGCTTTTGTGACCATCACGCTCCTGGTGGGCACAGGCAGCACTGGGAAAGGAGTTCCTGGCACCAGGCTGGTTTTCCTTCGTTGCAGGCAGGCATCCAACAATAGCTTCACCCTTTCTACTAGCTGACCCTGAGACAGTGAGCAGAGAAGGCTCTTTGTGGTGAAGTATTTTTGAATCCGTGAGGGAGGGAGCTCCGAGGGAAGAGATGCTGATTATATGTGTAGTTTTTATAAGAAGCAGCTTTTACCTCTTCCTTTTCTGTGCAACATCCTGCAGTGCTTGGGGGGACATTTGTTGAGAACATTCTTAAAATAGAGGCATGGAAACCAATCTGTCAGGTAGAAGTGTGCAGGCGGTGAAACCCTGGTTACCGTGACACCAAGCTGGGATGTGAATTATCTTGTCCCACCACTCTGGTCCCACCATTCTGATCCCAGCTGGGGGCCCCAGGGTCGTGGGATGACCATGCCTGCATGGCCTGTGCCTGGCCTGAGGATCCCTGAGCCCTTCTTATCCTTGACCCTCACTGCCTCTGTGATTCTAGGCATCTGGAAGACAACCAGGTCAGCATCATCGAGAGAGGCGCCTTCCAGGATCTGAAGCAGCTGGAGCGATTGTAAGTACAGCACAACCTCCTTTCTTGAAAAGTCATCTTTTTCCTTTTTTTGTAAATTGGCTTCATTGCAACCTTGCTAAAAAAAAAAGTCTCCAGTGTTTAATAAAATGTTTGTTATTATATTTAAAGCACATTAGATGCATGTCACAGAGACACTGAAATTCACATAAACACTTTTTCTTTAAAAGATGCTAGAATTGGCACCGGGGTTTGTTTTTCTTCTTCTCAGCCTGAACCCTCTCTTGGCATTTGTATGTGGGGTTAGTTCTGGCCCGCCTCAGCCTTCACTTTCGGGGAGGAAGGAAGCCCACAGTTAGTTCCCCGTCATGGAAACCAGTGTCGGATACCCCCTGCTCCTCTGCACAGGTAGTATGCTCCCCAGTCAGGCCCTCTCCTCCTGCCTGCGCTCCCTCCGCCCCATTCTCATGGGAGAGGAAGGACAGCACGTGGGCGAAGCCTGTGGAGGGCCCGTGTCTCTCTCTGAGTGCGCATTGGCCTGTGTCAGGGAGCCCACACATTTCCACGGCAGAACACATTGCCAGTGGTTTAAAAATAGGCCGCGGTTCTGACTGCATCAGAGGGGGAGAGGGAAAGGGGCAAGATGGGAGATGGATGGAGCCTCCATTTGTTTTGTTGATTAATGCTTTTGCAGAAAAGTCTGGGGTCACTTTGATGAGGGGAGCTGCTCAGATGGTTAAGTGGGCAGCTTCACCTTTCTTCAGTTAATCACATCTGGTAGCTCATAACATCTGGATATTTGCTTTCTGCCCTCTGAGCGGGGATTGTCCCCAAGAGCACTTAGTCATGCTGGTGGGTGGCTCTCTTCCTCACTTCCCTCCGCATCCTGGTTGACCTGACATTGCAGCCTCCTTCTCCCGCAGTCGGGTACAGGGGCGTTGCAGCAGCTCACTGCTCTGCCAGTTTATCTGGAAGGATGTTCCCTGTTTACCTGTCCTGTTTTCAATTTCATCTACAGAGATGGGCTTGGGGAAAGGTGAGGTCTTGCCACCAACTCGTTAGCTTTGTGATCATTCCATCTGGGACAACAGGGGAATGGGTAGGGGTGTTACCCAGCAAAATCTATCACCCCCCCTCTGTTGTGTAAATTGTCTCATTTTTGTTCTCTTCTGCTGGGTCAAAGGCCAGCGTGTGTTCTGCTGCTGTGGTCTGGAAATATGACATTTCTTTTTTATAAGGGAAAATAGTTATACAAGTAATGAATGTTGCCTCTGTTTATGTTTTTATTTTTAAGTTTCTTAAAGCTTAAATTCTTCTCCTTGTTTAGGCCAAGGAAAAACACATGCAAGTATTTGTTGGACCTGGTTTCTTTCTATGAAACAGTCAACATTTCTATGGAAGGATAAATACAGAGTCCTTAGTGAAAAGGCTAGCTCTTCCCTAGTCCTCTGATTAGAAGGATAAATAAATTTCCAATTCATTAATTTCATGATTGTCGGAAGGGAGCTAATTGAGTACCTTGGAAATGCCAGGAACTGTGCCAGTGTTTTATATGCTGTTATGTTATCCCCACAAAACTCCTGTGAGGTGTTATTACCCTCATTTTACAGATGAAGAAACAGAGGCCCAGAGAGATGGAGCCAAAGAATTGTCAGGGGGGAGCCAAGATTCAAAGCCACATCTGTCCAACATCAAAGCCCACGTCCTTTCATACTTCTGTGCTGCAGACTTTAGATGAAGTGTGATCTTTAGCAATGGCCCTGCAAATAGCCTCCTACATACCCATTTCCCTCAAGGGAATCTCAGTGAAAAGTTCTGGCCAAGGCACTCCTCTTTGGCTTGGTGATCATGGATGAAATACTGTGCATGTCCAGGGGCTAGAGGGGTTACAGTTGCAGGGTAAACCTGCCTCTTTCTCCACTTTGGCTTATTAGGAGGGTAAGGCTAACTGCTGTACTAGATAAACCTTCAAATCTCATGGCTTAACTCAGTGGAAGTTTACTTCTTATTCATATCAAGCCCAGGAAGGGCATTCTTCATTGCGGGGCCTCTCTCCTCCCAGGGGATTCTCAGGAACATGGGTTTCCTCCACTCCTCAGCTCTGCCATCTTTAAACCTTGCCTTTTACGGTATCAATGTTTGTCTGCATCAAGCCCGTGGAAATGAAAACAGCATGAAGAGTTGCACATGGGAAGTTTTCATGGGCGAGACCTGGAAGGAGGACATGTCACTTTCACTCATACATGCCTTGGCCTAGAACTCAGTGGAGGTTAGGAAAGATAGTTGAGTGATATGCCCAGGAACTAGAGGAAACAGGCTTAGTGGACAGTTAACCAGTCTCTGACTTACACTGCAGGCAAGCTGAAAAAGCACTTGGCCAGCAGGAAGAATGGAAGTATAGGCAGCTGACTAGTATGCGCAGCTGGATAGACCTTTCTGTGGCACCGAGGCGTGTGTGTGACATTATCCTGACTGGTGTTAATCTTGTTTCAGTTATTCAATGTGACCCCACACAGACTGAGAGCTAGAGAATGGGAAAATACAACAACTGAAGAAGTAGATGGCTGATTGTGCCATTTTTAGCTCTCACTCCTGGCTTACTTTGTCTGTGTCTGTATACTTATTAGTAGATTAATCTTTATTGGTCATACCCTGACATACAGACTGGAAATTATATGGGTTTTTGATCATTTATTTCTTGAGTGTTTATTTTCATCCACAACAGTCATTACTGGTTTGATCTCTTGAGCCTTAATGGGAAAGGGGAGACAGTTCTGTCCTGTGGATCTCAACTCAGAAGTCTCTATTCTTTATTCCTCGATGAATGAATCCCTGCTCCAGACTGAGTTAGGTACCCTTCCTCTCATAGCACATGATTGTCTCTGTTATAGCGCTTACCACACCATATTTTAATTTCCCATTTGCCTCATTATCTTTCCCTAAAACTATGAGTATGTTGAGATCAGCATTTATGTTCTATTCAGCTCTTAATCTCAAAGCCTTGCACAAGGCATAATAGTAAGTGCTTATGGAATATTTATCAAATACTTTTAGGACAATGCTCACTGCACTGAATTATCTGGTCTACAACGTTAGTAGTGCTAAGGTTGGGAAACTGTGCTCTTTACCTATAATGTGTCAGATAGCATCTTAGGCACTTGACACACATCCTCTCATTTAATCCATCCAACAATATTATGAGGCTAGAATGATCATATCCCTGACATGACAAAATATAAAATTCAGAGCACTGCCTATGAAGTGTTATTGCTAAGTATGTTTACCCTAAACCTATTTTAGCTAAATCTCACTTCTGGTTTCCAGAAAGTGGACAGGATAGAGGAACAAGTTAAATAAAACTAAGAGGAAACAAATACTGTAGAGTGGGTCATTTTATAAGATAACTGCCCTGGCCTCTTCAAAAAGAATGCCATGAAAGACACCACATATGAAGGTTGTTGTGGCTGTATTCATAAATAGATAAAATAGACTTTAAACAGGATACTTTATTGGTGGTAAAGAGGGATATTTCATAATGAGAAAGGAGTAAAGACACATAAAGCAAATAATGACAAAAGCAACCAACTGAAGGATAAACAGTCTTTTTAAGTGCATATGGAACTTTTATCAAATACTAGAGGCCCGATGCACGAAATTCATGCAAGAGTAGGCTTTCCTTCCCCCAACTGCAGGCAGCAGCTTCCCTCCCGCCCTAGCTTTGTGCAGAAGAATGTCTGGAATGACATCTGGAATGACGTCTGGTCTAATTAGCATATTACCCTTTTATTATTATAGATAGTCTAGAAAGCAGATCTCAACAAATATCAAAGGATTGAAATCATGTGGATTATTTTCTGTGACCACCACAGAAATATTTAAGAAATCAATAAATGATAAATATAAATTTTCAAATATTTGGAAATTGAGTAATATACTTCTAAATAACCTCTGATTCAGAGAATATCACAGTAGAAATTTTAAGATATATTTTTCTGAATGTTAATAATCATAAAATATATCACAATGTGTGGATTACAGTAAAAGCCATGCTCAGAGGAAAATGTATAGCCTTTTAGCTATATTATTCATGTATGATATATGTTTATATATATATTTTAAAAGAACTAAGGCTAAATTTTGATGAAAATATCTATCTTAAGAAGCTAGATAAAGAACAAAGTAGAAGAAAGGAAATCAGTAAGAGCAGAAGTATATGAAATATAAACATATATTTATATATATTAGAAAAACTCTAAAAATTCAAATTTTTAAAAATAATTAATAAAATTATAAGAACTGGCAAGACTGATCAGAAACAAAAAAGAAAGAAGACGAAATTACCAATATGAGGGATCAAAGGTTGGACATAACTATGGATTTTACCAAGATTGAAATGATAATCAGAGGAGATTTTGGACAGCGTTATTTCAATGATTTTAATGATTAAGTGAAATTGAGAGCTGAAACAAGAAGAGATAGAAAGTCTGTATAGTACTACATCTAGTAAAGAAATTAAATTTTTAATTAAAATATTCCACCAAGAACATTGAGGTTCAGATAGCTTCACCAATAAATGCTACCTATATTTTAATTAATAAATATCAATTTAACACAAAAATCTATAAAAAAGAATGGATATTTGTAATTTAGACAGCATAACTTTTATAAGAAAACCCAACAAGGATATTTCAAGAAAAAATATAAGCCAACAAATTTCATAAATATTTTTACAAATTATTAGCAAAATGAGTTTGGTGATACATTAAAATGACGTATTACAACCAAGTTTGGCTTATTTGAGGAAGGCAAAGTTGGTTTAATATTTGAAAGTCCCCCTTCCCAAATAAAAACATACGGAGCAACTAGGATAGCAAACCCAAAGACACACAGACAGCACTACTATAAAACTAGTGGACAATGTCCCAGGAAATCCCCACTCCCACCCCTAAGATAAGCAGGTGGGGGAAAACAGTGTATGGTTACAAGACCATTGTGTTATCTCATCTGTGTGGGGAAAAGCAGAGGGAAGGCAACTGAAATTCTTAAGGCCCTGAGAACAGATCGCTTCAATTACCAGTATGTGCTTACTGTAAAGCACAGTGGTCAGTCTGAGAAAAGCTGCCAAATTGGAAGGGAGTTTGGTTAGGTCCAGTTCATGGGACAAAGGGATGGCAATGTGATAATGCCTGTTGGTATTAAGAATATTCTGGGCCCTATAAACTCTTCAAACTAACAAATACACGGTTCTTTTTCAAAGAAAGGCCTAGCATTGAGAAGAACTTGTGAGAGTAGTTAATTAGAACAGAAAAATAGTAGAAATAAAAAGAGAACGTATTGATGAAAATGTTAGAAATTACCAGAAGATTCATAATTTAGAAAATACAAGGCCATGTTTTTCATTAGTTTGCAAGAGAAACCAAGAAGGAACTCTAAGCTCTTGAAGGTAGAAAATCTATCACTTTCTCACCCCTCCTTCATAAATTCTTTTATTTAAGAAAAAAAAACAACAACCAAAAGGATTATGATTGAAGCTCATACAAAATTTTTTATAACAAAAATTAAAAATAAAAACATAATAACCTCCATAGAAACAATGAAAACATGCAAGAAAAAGGCACTCACAAAACAGATAAAAGCTATAATAGAATAGATAAAGCTAGCTACACACTTTGAAGATCACATAAACTATGAAAGAACAACATAAAATCTGAATTTTAAAAACTCAGAAATTAGATGATTTAAAAAAGTAGGATTTGAAAGGAGGAGTGAAGAACTCAAGAAACAATTTAGAAATAAAAAAATCATGTCAAAATAAATACTGCCGATACAATACTGAAAAAGAACAAACTTGGAAGAATTATACTATCAAATTTCAGACTTACTATAAACCTGTAGTGATCAAGACAGCATAGTGCTGGTGGAATAATGGCTATAGAAATTAATGGAACAGAATAGAGATCACAACAATAGACCCATTCAAAAATAGTCAACTGATTTTTAACAGGTGGAAAGAAAATTCAAAGGAAAAAGAATAGTCTTTTCAATTAATGACACTGGGACAACTTGAGGTTCATATGTAAAAAAAACAACCCTGAATTTAGATACAAACCTTACTTCTTCCACAAAATTAAATTCAAAGTGGATCATAGTCTTAAATGTAAACTATAAAACTTCTAGAAGACATAACAGAAAAATCTACATTCCCTTTGATTTGGGGATGAGGTTTTTTTATACATATATAACACTAAAAGTATGAAAAATAATTCATTGAACTGTATTAAAATTAAAAACTTCTGCTTTGCAAAAGGCACTTTTAAGAGAATAACAGACAAGCCACAGACTGGAAGAAATTTTTTTGCAAAACACATCTGATAAAGAACTTACATACCAAATATAGAGAGAACTTACAAAATTCAATAGTAAGAAAACAAACCGTCCTAGCCCCTAAAGAAAGAAATGGGCAAAATATCTGAACAAGTACTGCACCAAAGAAGATATATAGATGGAAAATAAGCAAATGAAAAATTCTCAACATCATTTTTCATTATGGTTATGCAAATTAAATGAGATACCACTGCGCACCTATTAGAATGACTAAAATACTACAAACTGACATTATTAATTGCTGGCAATTAAGCAGAGTAACAGGAACTGTCATTTATTGCTGTTTAATAATGCAAATGCAAAATAGTACAGCCACTTGGAAGGCAGTTCAGCAGTTTCTTACAAAGCTAAATGGAGTCTCATGCAATTCAGATCAGTGGTTGCTAGGGATTGGGGAAGAGGGGGTGGAGAGTTGAACAGGTGAAGCATGAGAGAGGAGGGGCTTAGAATGGTGAAACCATGCTATAGAATACTGAAGTGGTTGATATGCATTTATCAAAGAACATAGAATTTTGCAACACAAAAAAGTGAACCTTAATGCATGCAGGTTGAAAAATTTTTTGGAAATTGGAAGATCCCAAAATGGAATGCAGACTGTAATGGCTGTATGAGTCAACCTTATGGAAAGTGATGAGGGAAAAGGTAGATTTGGAGTGTGTAAGACTAAAAGTAAAAGGAACAGCACATAAGAAATGTACTCTAGTTGTTCACTTGTTTCCCGCAGGGGTACAGGTTAACAATTCTGAAATCACTGTGCATGTATATTGCAATTGAACAATGGATGGTGGATGGTGGGGACAGGTTTCTCACTGTGGAAATGGTGGTTATAGACAAGCAATGAAGATAGCAATAAGGATACATGTGGTAATGGATTAGAATCGGGGACATCAGTATGAACCAATGTTTAGCTTACTATATGATACTGTCACTTAATATAGATGTATATCTTCTATAGGTATAAAAGCCTAATATGCAAAGTATGCCCTCAGGAGTTCAACCGACCTGAAGTTCGATCGCTGGCTATGACATGCACTGACCACCAGGGAGCGGCACGAATGAAGGAAGGCCCTGGCTGGCAGCCACTAGGGACCCTACCTGTGCACAAATTTAGTGCACTGGGCCTCTAGTATACAAATAAATATAAGGTTATTTGCAAAAAAAACAAAAAACAGGTTTGTTTGCAAGCAAATATTTCCTTGCTCTGTCAGCAAATGGGCCTAGAAGCAATGTACAGCAGTAGCAATGAGCATGCCTAGTGCCAAGTTGTGATTTCTAATGCCATGCTCCAATAAAATGGAACCAAGGCATCTTGGAGGAACTGGCTGATTCTGGGGCTGGGGCATGATATCTGTTGTGCCAAAAAGGAAATGCTCAACAAACAAACCAAAAATAATAATATTAATAATAATACCACTACCCCCCCCCCCAAAAAAAAGAAAACACACAAAACAAACAAACAAACAAACAAACAAAAACAGGCTTATGAGGACTTTGGCACAAACTGAAAGACTTCCTAATGGCCAAAGCTGGAACAATTTGGACAACAAAATAAATAAATTAGATTATAACCAAAGTATAAAGTAAATGAGTCCATGAGTCCTTAGTGATATAAATAAATGATTGAATAAATAAATCAGTGGGGAGATGAGAAACCTCCCATGCCAAAGAATTCTAAGTAGTTTATGTAGATTTCCTGCCCTCAAGGAGGTGGAACATAACTGCTCACCCCTTAATTTGGGGCTTCGAATAAGGACTCCCTTCATGAGTATGAAAGGAACGGAGACAGTGGGGATAGTAAAGGGGCACATACTACCTCAGCCAGGTGATGAAGGTCAATATGATAAGTAATGTCATGTTGAAAGTATGTATCTTTGATATGATGTAATGAAAATAGCAGTTTACATCCATGATCTTCATCTCAAAAGCCTATAAACCCCAGTATAATGAGAAAAACATCAGACAGATCCAAACTAAGGAACATTCTAAAAAATCACCCATAGAACTCCTCAATACTAAAGTCACAAGCAGTCACAGCCAACAGGAGCATAAGGAGCCATGATGACTAAATATAATGGGGCATCCTGAATGGTACCCTAAAACAGAAATAGAGACAGGCTGAAAACTAAAGGAGCCTGAATAAGTATTGGTTTGCTGGGTGTGGGGTACATTACTCTGCACTATCTTCCCAACTTTTATGTAAATCTCATATAGAAAGTTTCTTTTTTAAAATAAAAGGTGACTGTGCCAAACCCTACTTAAATTACAGATTCGTGAGTGAAATAAATGTTACTGTTTTACATAAAAAATACATACATTCTAATCTAGGAGGAATTTAAGAGCAAATAAAATGGATAATGCTTTAAGAGAAATGGAAAATGGCAAGTAGCATGTTTTAAAAATCAACAATGAATTAATATAGAGGTAAAAAGGATTTATAAGAAAATAAAAGATATAGAAATCAGTCAAATACATTCTAACATCATATGAATCTCTGAGGAAGAAAGCTAAGGCATCTTAACAAAAGGAAGATAAACAACCCAATCAAAAAATAGGCAAAGGACCTAAATAGACACTTTTCAAAAGCGGACATACAAAAGGCCAAGAGATATATGAAAACATGCTCAAAGTCACTAATCATCTGAGAGATACAAATCAAAACAACAATGAGGTACCATCTCACACCTGTCAGAATGGCTATCATCAACAAATCAACAAATGACAAGTGCTGGTGAGGATGTGGAGAAAAAGGAATCCTCATGCACTGCTGGTGGGAATGCAGACTGGTGCAGCCACTGTGGGGAAAAGTATGGAGTTTCCTCAAAAAATTAAGGCTGGAACTCCCATTTGACCCAGTGATCCCACTTCTAGGAATATATCCCAAGAAACTAGAAACACCAATTAGAAAGGATATATGCACCCCTGTGTTCATAGCAGCACAATTTACAATAGCTAAGATTTGGAAATAGCCTCAGTGCCCATCAGCAAATGAATGGATTAAAAAGCTGTGGTACATCTACGCAATGAATACTATACTGCTGTATAAAAGAAAGAACTCTTACCATTTGCAACAGAATGGATCGACATAAAGAGCATTATGCTAAGTGAAATAAGCCAGTTGGAGAAAGATAAATATCACAAGATCTCACTAATTTGTGGAATATAATCAACAACATAAACTGATGAACAAAAATATATCCAGAGACAGAGAAGCATCAAACAGACTATCAAACCTCAGAGGGAAGGCAGGGGAGGGTGGTGGGTAGATAAGAGGTCAACCAAAGGACTTGTATGCATGCATATAAGCATAACCAATGAACACATACAGTAGGGGGGTGAGGGCATGTGCCGGGGGGTGGGAGTGGCCAGGGAGAGGTCAATGGGTGGAAAAGGAGACATATGTAATACTTTAAACAATAAAGAATTTTTTAAAAGAAAGACAACTAAAACAATGGAACAAAGCAAAACTAATAGCAATGAAAATTTCCTGAAATTTAAGATGATTTGAAGGTACATATTGAAAGGACACTGAATGCTTAGAAAAATAGATCCTGAAGGTTTAAAACCAAACATATTCTAATAAAACTACTGAATTTTAAAGGGAAAAAAGTCCTTAAGCATTCATCAGTTAGACACTTAAAATGGAAAGAAAATCAGATTTCCAGTACTTTTTTCACCAAAGCCAGAATATAATTGAATAACTTTAAGGAAATAAACTTTTTATTTTTTTAATAAAATGTGAAGCAGAGCTATACATATATTCAAGTGTAATGGCAGCAGACTATTATGAACACTCAGATCATAATTCCTATGGACATCATGATTCCTATGGAGCCTTTCCCAAGGTGTCTACCAGAGAAAAGTTTCATGCAACCGAAAGAGTGGAGAGACATTGGCTCAAGGACAGATAGAGTCTGCACGGTCAAAACTCCCTGGGAGACAGGTGTGACCTGTGACTGAGTTTGAGATTCCATACAATGAGAGAAGGGCTGTGCTCTCTGTGATTCTCCATGCTTGCTCTCCTTCCCTCTGCTGGCTACGTCCACAGTACTCTAAGAACTAAAAGGATGTAGAAACACAAAATCGATGAATTCTGGGTCCCTGCTAACATGTATGTTACTGTAACACAAAATTTGTGTAAGGGGCTTGGCCCCCACCACCGGCTACAAAATGAACAAGAAATAAACTTGTTATTTCAGAAATAACAATGAAATTCATCTCATGAACAGAATAAATGAGAAATGTATTTTTATCTCCATAAATGAAGAGCAAAATATTTAATACAATACTAATTCATGATTTGAAAACATTTAAAATATTAAAGACAAAATGGAACTTTTAAACATAAAACCTAAAACAAATATCATAGTTAATGGTGAAAATTTGAAAATATTCCTCTGTGAGATGCCTGTCGTCATGATTTGTAGTAAACATTGCATTAGAAATTGGTCCTGGCAATGAGAAAAGAGGAAGGAAGAAAGGAAGGAAGGGAAGGAGACTTGATTTGTAACCAAGGTGGCACTGTGAAGCAGCTTGGGACGGATCTGTCTATAAATTGGAGATGCATATGAAAACCCTACCTCATACCATGCACAGAATCACTTACAAGTAGATTATAGAATTATACATGAAAGATAAAATAATAACATTTAGAAAATAAAATATCTTCATGGTTTGGGGTAGTTGGTATTTATTAAGCAAGATACAGAAGGCATTAAACTAAAGGAAAAAATAGATAACTAGGACTACATTAAAATAAATAACTCTTTTTAAAAAAATAAATCTTTATTGTTCAGATTATTACAGTTGTTCCTCTTTTTTCTCCCCACAGCTACCCTCCACTCGGTTCCCACCCCACCCCCTGCCCTTAACCCCCGCATTGTCCTCATCCATAGGTGTTTGATTTTTGTCCAGTCTCTTCCCACAACCCCCACACCCTCTTCCCCCTGAGAATTGTCAGTCCACTCCCTTTCTATGCCCCTGATTCTATTCTATTCACCAGTTTATTCTGTTCATCAGATTTTTTATTCACTTGATTTTTAGATTCACTTGTTGATAGATATGTATTTGTTGTCACTTTGTTGTTCACAATTTTTATCTTTACCTTTTTCTTCTTCTTCCTCTTCTTAAAGAATACCCTTCAGCATTTCATATAATACTGGTTTGTCGGTGATGAACTCCTTTAGCTTTTTCTTATCTGTGAAGCTCTTTATCTGACCTTCAATTCTAAATAATAGCTTTGCTGGGTAGAGTAATCTTGGTTGTAGGTTCTTGCTATTCATCACTTTGAATATTTCTTGCCACTCCCTTTTGGCCTGCATGGTTTCCATTGAGAAATCAGCTGACAATTGTTTGGGTACTCCCTTGTAGGTAACTAACTGTTTTTTTCTTGCTGCTTTTAAGATTCTCTCTTTGTCTTTTGCCCTTGGCATTTTAATTATGATGTGTCTTGGTGTGGTCCTCTTTGGATTCCTTTTGTGTGGGGTTCACTGCGCTTCCTGGACTTGTAAGTCTATTTCTTTCACCAGGTAGGGGAAGTTTTCTGTCATTATTTGTTCAAATAGGTTTTCAATATCTTGCTCTCTCTCTTCTTCTGTCACCCCCATAATTCAGATGTTGGTACGCTTGAAGTTGTCCCAGAGGCTCCTTATACTATCTTCATATTTTTGGATTCTTTTTTTCTTTTTGCTTTTCCGGTTGGGTGTTTTTTGCTTCTTCATATTTCAAATCTTTGACTTGATTCTTGGGATCCTCTAGTCTGCTGTTGGATCTCTTTATATTATTCTTTATTTCAGTAAGTGTATGCTTAATTTCTAATTGGTCCTTTTTCATATCCTTGATGGTCTCGCTAAATTTCTCAGAGGTTTCTAGAAGATTCTTGAGTAACCTTATAACCGTGGTTTTGAACTCTATATCCAGTAGTTTTCTTTCCTCCATTTCTGTCATTTGTGACATATTTCTTTGTCTCCGCATTTTGGCTGCTTCCCTGTGTTGATTGAGTGGCTTTGTGTGCTAGCTGTCCTATAGGGCCCAGTGGCTCAGCCTCCCTAATTACCTGAGGTGGACACTCTTGGTGCACCCCTTTGTGGGCTGTGTGCATAGTCTTGTTGTAGTTAACCCTTGGTTGCTGTTGGTATCACTGGGAGGAATTGACCTCCAGGCCAATTGGCTGTGAGGACCAGTTGTGTCTACAGTGGGAGAACTGCTGTGCTGGAAACACCCTTATGGGGCAGGACTTGCTTCAATGGGGCTTTGGTGCTCACTGAGTCTGCCCCCTGAGTTTGTCTCTTATGGATCTGAAGAGTTATAATCTGGTATGGTCTCACTCTGACCATTGGGTACACTGGCTCTTGGATCTCCAAGGAGGTGCAAAGTCAGCCACTGCCTGAGGCCACCCAGAAGGAGCTACAGAGAGATCTGCAGATTCCTCCTCTTTGTTTGGGGTTTAGAGGTGCCCAGATGAGGCACAGCTGTAAAGCAATGCAAGCTTCTGTCCAGCCTTAGGCCTTATTTTGGAAGCTCTGGGGCTCTTTAACCCAGCTGCAGTTTGTTAAATTTTAGATTGTAAAAGGCCAGGCCATTCATATACAAAAGCCTCTGTGCACAGCTTGGGTGGGGTTGTATTGTAAATTGTGTGGGGTGGGGTATCAGTGAATCACGGGGCTGAGTAAACAGCAATGGTTGCCCATCAGCCCTGCCCTGGAGAGGTCCCTGGGTCTCTGTGTCCCGTGGCCCCATGCAGGAACAATGATCACTGCGAGCACCTCTGAGAGAAAGCCACCCTCGTGTTCCAGCCTGATGCCAGACAGTCCAGTTTCTCCCCATATGAGTCTGGGTCCCCAGAATCTCACCCGGACCTGGAGTTCAGAGCAGTCGGGAGCTTGTATCTCCCTCCCAAATGAAAAAGACCACAGCACACCCAGTTGCCAGCCCATTTCTCGCGCCTCCGTACCTCCACTCTTCCGCACCTCTGCACCTCCTACGAATCTCGATGCACTTTTCTCTTTCCCTCTAGTTGTCTAACTTCCACTCAGCCAGCCTTCCTGTGGTTCTGGTATCTGTTTTGTCTTTTAGTTGTAGTCTTGATGTGGTTGTGCAAGGCAGCAAGTTCAGGTGTTTACCTATGCCACCATCTTGGTTCCTCCTCAAAATAAATAACTCTTATTCATCAAAATACATCAAATGAATGAAAAAACATGTCACAGAGTAGATGAAGATATTGGCAGTGCATGTAACTGACAAAGGGCTTATATTGAGAATACATAAATAACTCTTACCAATCAAGAAGAAAAAGACAAATGACCTAGTAGAAAAATGATTAAGAGTTTTGAATAGGCAATCTATAAAAAAATCATTTGAAAAGATTCTCAGTGTCATTAATCTTCAGAGAAATGTAAACTAAAATCACACCGAAATACACCACATACTCATCAGAATAGCTAAAACTTACAATGTGTGGGTAATGATGGGAAACAAACTATCATAGACTTCTTCATAGACTTCTGGGGGGACTCATTGATACAATGAGTGTGGAAAACTCTTTGGCGGTGTCAACTAGAGCTAAACATACACATACCCATGGCCCAGCCATTCCACTCCTGGATCTATACCTCACACAAGGGCAGGCACAAGAATGTTTGTAGCAGCACTATTCGTAATAGCCCCAACTCCAAACAAGCCAAATGCTCATCAACATGAGAAAGAACAGATTGAAAATTAAAACAACAACACAAAAAACTGCTTCATGTAACAACATGATAAATCTCAGAAACAGAATGAGTAACAAAGGCTACACACACCTGATTCCATTTCTATAATCTTCAAAACAGGCAGAGCTGACCTATTATTTTAAAAGTCAGGGTAGTATTTATCATTAGAGGCTATAAAAAGAAAGTGGCACGAAGGGATTTTTGAGGTACATCATCCTCAGTTTCTAGATATGGGTAGGGGGTTGTGGGTCTGGTCACTGGATACAGAATGCTTCAAGTGTTACAGTTTTGATGTGTGTGTTTTTCTGGATATGTTACACTTCAAACATAATTTATTTTCAAAAGAGACTTTAGAGGCAGATATAACAATCAAATCCAGTGTGTGGCTCTTAATTGAAGCTTAGCTTAAAGAAATGAATGTATAAAATACAATGTTGGGATAAATGGAGAAATATGAAATTGGACTGAATATCAGATGATGTTAGGAAATCACTTATTTTGCTAAATGTGATAGTGGTACTCTAATTATATAAGAGACTCTCCTTAATTTTTTGAGATGTATGCTAAAGTATTTAGGGATCAAGTGTCCTGATATTTATAATTTATTTTGAAATGTTTCTGTAAAATACACACATATATACATACATACATGCATATATACATAAAATAAATATAGCAAAATGAAAGCAATTGTTGAGTCTGTGTGGTAGGCATAGGAGTACTCAGAATACATTTCTCTTTTTCTGTATGTTTAAATATTTTTCCATAAAAAATATTTTAATGTATATTTAAAAGTTATGTGTCCTTCATATGTCCTTTTCACAGAGAACAAAACTGAAGCTTAGAAAGTTAAAGTCACTTGCCATGCTGAGATTTGAATTCAGGACTATTTTGAATTGAGGAAAGCAACCACCAGGAGCTGGAAGGAGGTTGAGATATTATGGGATCCAGTTTCCTCATTTTGCAGACAAAGAAACAAGCTGGCGAGGGACTGGACTTCCATGAAATGTTAGCGCAGCGTGTGGGGTTTGAGGGGTTGAGTTGCCTTGGCGTTAGCTCAGTTTTTCCAAAAAGCAGAACACAATGGCTTCCTTAGCTCTAACCCACAGTTCACATTTACCCTTTAATTAGATGTAAAGTAAATAATTATATTATATATTTAAATGCATATGTGTGGCAAATATATATATTTTTAAATTATTGCAAGGTTTATTTTGTTCCTCGGTACATAGAACCCTGCTTGTCCCTCCAGCGCTAACATGTGTTATGTTCCTTGAGCTGATCATTTAGAGGCCAGACCCTCAAACAGCCCATGAATGTGGCTTTTTCTTCATTTGGCCTCATTTGTATCAACATCAAAGCCTGACCATTGTTATTAACTCAGAATCATGGACAGGGTTTTCTTTGTGAAATTTATCGCCTGCGGTGTCTACACTTAAATTACTCTAAGTCCTGAAAAAAAAAAAAAAAAACACCCACTGTCTGTGTGGGTGTATAAGCTGCCAACACCAGAAACATCACTGTTGACAGATTTTCAATTGGTTTATATTATTATTCCTTATATTAAAAAAACACACATAATTTCTACCTGGGAATATATTCTCCATTGGTTCCTTAAGAATTGCAAGACAGACTAAAGGGAAGCCATAAAACTAGGGAAATATTAAGGAGAAAAATAAACGCTGGAGAAGGTTTCTGAGGCCCTCAGCAGACCCAGGCAGGACTGTGGGCCTGCAGTCATAGACCAGCCTGGTCCATTCTCTCCCACCAGGCTCCTCTGCTCTGGTTGCATTAAAAGGACTAAGGCAGATGAGGAGGAGGTTGTTGGAAGACTTAAACCTAAAACCTTCAAACTGTCACATGGACTGTTTCCCAGGAGAACAAAACTCAGGAATGTACATTTAGTGATGCCAAAAATTTAATCAGATAAGGAAGTAGAAAGGATAGCAGTGTAGTGAGGCTCATGGGCTCTTGCGTTGCGGACCACATTTACATGCTGTTTGTGACTTTGGACGAATTGATGAACTCTCTTAGCCTCAGCTGCCTCATCTATAAAACATCTCTATACCTCGTAGGGTTGTGGGGAAAACAAAACAGCATCCATAGGAAGAATGTAGAATGTTGTCTGGCTCATTGTAAATACTCAGATGCATTTCCCTGCAGCCCCTTTAGCAGAACTGGGGAGAAAATGACTGATATGTGTTCCCCGAGAATCTCTGAGATGGGGGTTGCTCAGGATGGAGGCAAGAACAGCAAGGGCCACTTTCTAGAAGTTTCCACAGGCCCTGAGAACTGCTAATATAGTTAGAGTGAGTGGCTCTTACAGACAAAGAACATAGACTCTAGAGTTAGGAGAGGCCTGGGTTTGAACCTGGGTAAATCTCATTTTATTTACCAGCCATGAGACCTTGAGCAGCTTTCTTCATAGCTACAAGTACTATCTGTTAATAGGGATAATCACTGTTGAGTTGAGTTGCCTTTTAAACAAAGGCTTGTTTCTAATGTTGGCACAGAAGATAAAAATGGACAATATTCAAAGTTATTGACAATTCCATCTCCCATAAACAAAACATGTAGGAACCATTTTCTACTGAAAAGTATCATTGATCCCTGGGATCCATCAACAGAATGTTCACCAGGAGCAGCACGTGAGGACTGAGATTGAGGGAAGAGGAGGTTCACATCTTTCATTCAAGGTCATTTGGGGGCACAGGTTCATTATGCAGAATGGCTGGCAGGGCCTTCTACACCTTATATTTCTCACCTTCTCCGCCTTTAATTTTTACAGGGTGCCTACACTTCGGTTCTCCCAGCAGTTAAATGCACATGTGGCACTTGACTCCATTTCCCCACTTCATGGGGCTCTCATGAGCTTATCCATGTGAAGGGCTTTCCAGTGATTGGCAGTTATTACTCCCTATGCTTAGCCATCCTCCTGAACCCTCCTTAGATTCCCTGTCTTCATCATCATCACAGGCCAAGAGTGATGAAAAGAGGGCAATTCATTTGAGCAAGTGGGCCAACTGACTACACTTGACTCATTGGCCCTTTCCATCTCTTAGGCCGAGCATCCATGCCAGATATATACCAAATTGCCTTTCAGCCCTTGTTCTCCCATCAAATGTGTCAAAACATCTTTCTTTGTGTTTGTGTGTGTTTTGTTTTTTTCATCAGAAGAGTGAACTTAATAGTATTTTCTGTTTGATAGGAGTGAGGGCATTGTCAGAAACTATGTATCTACTAACATACTATAAAAAGGCAAACAGACAAAATGATGCAAATTCTCATTAATATTTCTGTGTTATTATTCCAGTGGGAGCACTGCTGCATAACCAGTTTAGAATTGTGCCCAGTTCTTTCTCTCAATGCCTTGAAGATTGAAAGAACCAATTCTCTAGGTTCATCGGTTTTATTCTCTTTCTTTGTCTCATTTCTTTTTGCTAGATTTTAAAGAATAGCTGAAGGATCACTTTTGTCATTTCTAGAAGAATTTGCCTAGGAATATATGTCAGCCAACTTTAAATCTTAAAATGCTTATGTATTTCTCTCTCTCTCTCTCTCTCTCTCTCTCTCTCTCGACTTCTTTAAGATGTGGAGTTTGGAATAAAAATTGTAATTTACCTTTAACAAGAGAGCTGAGAGAACTGCTTTTGTATATTACATGGCTGTGAGCTGGATTTTAAATGTTTGATTAAGTTATTAGAGTGTTTTGCTTTGGCATAATGTACTATAAATTCATGATTGCCGGCCAAAATAGTTAGTCAGTGGAGAAGAATAAATTGTTTTGAGAGGTGCTTCAAAACCTGGATTTTATTCTCCTGCAAAGACAGGGCTTTAAATAAATCATGTAATTCAAGTGAGAATTTCCATAATTAAGGCTCTAACTAGGAAGCCCTAGGAGCTGTAAAGTGGTAAATGCAGGGCTTTCCAGGATCTTTCTTTTTCTTTTAAAATTTATGTTTTGAGCACGCTGCTTTGTTTTGAGGGCCTGGAGACCCAACATCACAAAACAGTATATAAGTTGTTAAACAATTTGTCTTGGCGATGTGAGCTCTGTAGGGAGATGGCTATGTTAAATAAATTTATTTTTTTTAAATGGTTCCAGGACACTTTGCTTTACAGGGCTTCAGGTTAGAGGCCCCCGTCGATGGCACCCGTGTCATTACGTAGAGAATTTCTGTTTGGCCATTCTCACTTCTGTCACCCAATAATTTCACTCCCTGGCAGCTTTCGTGTTTTCAGAGCATGTCCTCCTCCTTCTGTCGTTTAGGAAATACCTCTTAAAGGGCAGCACCCCTCTCTTGTGGGCTCCTTCAGGCCTCAGCCCCTCTCCCCAAGATTTCAGCAGCTGTTTCCTCCCCGTCCCATAGCTCCCTCAGCCTTGCTAGGCTCCTCTCCCAGGAGCGCCTGAACAAATAAAACGTAATTAAATGTATGTGATTGGTTCTTGTACCGCTTTATTTATTTGATATGTACATGCTAGAGAACTGCCTACTGTACAGAGTGCACATGTGCCATTTATACTTGACTAAGTAGGGAAGTCATGGTCATTTCCAGACCAGTGTGCCATCAGGCCCTCTCTTGGGAAGCTGGGCACATGCTATGACATTGTTTCTGTGGAATCAAATGAGATCATATTGGGAATGCAGCCCTTTGTAGAGGATTGTAGAGGGCTACCCAAGTTGTGTTGCTAAAATGCTGGTTTTTGTTAGAAGTGAATTTAGTGATTAGGAGCACAGGCTGTGTCCTCAGGCTACCTCCCTGGACTCTCTCTGGAGTTCTCCGCTGGCCAGCCATGCAGCCTTAGGCAAGTCCCTTAACCTCTCACATATAAAATGGGTAATAGATTTACCGTCTCTAGAGTTGTTGAGGGGATTCAATGAAATAGTGCATGTCTATGTCTAGCAATGCATCTGACACAAAACAAAGTAACAGGTTAATACATATTAACAGTTAATTAAATCATCATCATTATCATCAGATTTAAGCGACATAATTTAATATATAAAAATCTCTTCCAAGAATGGAAGCAAGTATACATTTGAAGATGGACTAGTCCGCTATTCCCTAACTCATGAATGCTCCATTATGTGCATCGTATATATCCCAGTGGCCCTCCCGGGAGGCCACCCCAGTGCCCTGTACAAGGAAACCCTCCATCTGCCCAGGGGCCTCCATGCCTCCCACTTACCCATAATCTTGTAGTTGTGCTGTTGCTTGAAACCCACCCTTTTCTAAGTTGGTCCCCACTTTCTATAGGGTGGGGGCTGTAGTAACAGGACTGAAGGATGCAGAGGGATGTGGGGAGATCAGATAAGGCCTTAACCACTCCTCCAGTCTTAGTGTCCATCTCATGGAGTCATCCCCTGGTCTCAGAATGTTAAAATTCCTCTTCAGCATCCACATTGTGAGATGGCAGAGGGAATCTAGGCCTGGATCATATCAAAAACTGAAAATGAATCTTCCATGAGTCTTTGAGCATCCTGAGAATCACCATTACCACCTCTATAGATTGTGAAAAAGGGACTGAGGATAACAGGCTGGCATTTCTTACTTTGGCCTTAACCTTCCCTTAGAATAACGAGGAGCACAAACATTTATTAAGCACCTTCTCAGTCAGACACAGTGCTTGGAGCTTTCCAGACATTGTATGGCTTTATTCTCTGAGTTGTCCTGCGAGGCAGGGATCATTATCAGCATCTTACAGAGGAATCTCAGCTAAGGTGAATGCTTTGATTTCAGTCCCACAGAGCAGGGCTGGCACCTGGGACCAAAGGGTAGGACAAAGCAAGGGCTCCAGATCTCTGTGGGACTTTGGTTTTGGGCTGGGGACCAAGTAGGGAGGAAGTGGTTTAAGGCCACCTCATTTTCCATCCTGAAGGTGGAGATGGGCAGAGAGAAGACAGGAGCTGAGGATGAGTCAATCCTGTCTCCCAAAGGCATATCTAGATCAGAGATTGACCCCACCAAAGCCCAACCATTAAGCTCGTCTCTAGCCCACCCCATAAGAGCCCTGGGTTTGCCCAGCTCTGAGTCACCGGAGCCCCCATTGTCCAGCTGGGAGTGATTAGTTGACATGAGAGTGGAAATTCCACAGTGACATTGCCATATTCACTGGGTCGCTAGGACTGGACAGGGACTGGAGAGCATGAGAGTGGGGGCAGCCTCCTAATTATGGCCTCTCACTTCTCCCCTTGTCCCCATCCCCACTGCCACTGAACTCGTCCATGCCATCATCATCTCATGCTTGAAGGACCACAGAACTCCTCTTTCACCTGTCTGCTTCCACTCTGACCCCTGGGAAAGTGTTCTCCACAGCAGATCAAGTGAAGTGAGCTTCTCAAATACAGACCAGGCCTAAAATCCTTCCTCGGCTTCCTTTGGCTCTAAAATCAACTTCAATTCCTTGGCATGTGTCTCAGGGCCCCATGTAGTTTGGCCCCACCTCTCTCTCCAGCCTCTCTCTGCCCTTCCCTCTCCTCCTGTCCCTCCCTGCTCACCTAGTGACCAGCATTCATCCTTCAGCCCTCAGCAACAGGGTCACTTCCTGAGAGGAGCCTTCTGAGACTCTCCGGGCTGTTAAATTCCCTTCTCTCACATTCCTATAGGCCTCTGACCCTTTGCTCATCTCAGTCTGTATTTATACATCCCTTAGTGATGCTGACATTTGCTTCCCTCATTAGACTGTAAAGCCCCCTGAGATGAAAACCACGTGTCCGTGCCCAGCACAGCGTCGCTGGCACCTAACATTGTGCCTGGCCAGATCCCTGCTTATTCATGTCAGCCATGTGCTCAAGCAGTGTCACTGGTGATTCCAGTGCTTCAAAAGTGCAGGTAGAACACTGATGGAGGTGTGGCCAGACCCAACTGTCTTATGGTTACCTCTCACCATATCCCTCCCATCTCCTGGTAGGTAAGCTCTGCTGAGCTCTCCTTCACTGCACCCCCAATGGGAATGACAGCCATTTAGAACTCATTCTGAGTGCCTACCTGTTATAGTCTTTACCTTGTGAGGTCATACACTTATCCAGTGAGGAGCCCATTGGTGAAATACCTCTTCTAGAACTGCCCTCACCTGTTCCCAGACTGGGATGGAAGACCTGGCACGTAATAGGTATTCTTGGAATGTTTTTGAATGTTCAGCAGCATATTCTTTTGAACATCCTTCTTAGTAATAAATATTTTTGTTGATGTATAATTAATGTAAAATAAAATATATGAACTTTGAGTATTACATTACTTTTTAGAGTGTGCATTTCATTTTTTAAATGGGTAAACTATTTGAAGCCAAGTTGAGTAAGTAAAGTATGTTGGTAAGCTGGGCAATCTCCTATCACAATAATTTTCTATATACTTCCTAATTTTTGTAGTGATAGCCTATTATGTGATTGGCATTTTATACATCTCTTTATTTTAATCTTTACTGTAACTTTATGAAGTATTGATTATTATCGCTTCCATTTTAGCAGTAAGGAAATGGAGGTCCAGCGAAGTTAAATGATTTGACCAAAGTCTCTGGGCAAGGTTTGAAAGCAGCTCTTGTTACCTCCAAAGTGGGTGATCTTGCTGTTGCCTGGGCCTATGCATCTTCTTAACACCTAAGTGGCAAAGATGAGATGTGTTTACAAAGTCAAAAGCCTGATTATTCTGTGAACTTTGTAAACAGGCTCTGAGGGTAACCCCAAAGGCGGAGGCCTCGCAGCCGCCTGTTTTGTGCAGCCTCTTCCCATCCCTCCCAGATATCTCTGCAGATGGCCTGGGAGACACGTGTGCAGGCATTGCTACAGAAATGGATGTCTGAGTCAGCTCTTGGGAGGGAAAAAAACCTCTTAGCTGGTTTTATTTTTCTCGGTTGATTTATTTGACAAGGTCCCATTTTGTACCTCATTTTGGAATTTCAAAATCTTTTTTATCTCCCAAGGTCTCTCTTAAAAACACCAAAGGAGAACTAAAAGAGAGGCTAGGTATGTTACTCCCTGCAAGATGCTTCCAGAACCCTGAGCTCTGCCTTTTTACTTTATTTTCTGACCTTGAGGTCACACAGGTTGCAGAATAGGGACTGAGCCGAGCTAAATTCAATCAGGTGGGAGTCTGATTTGCACTAATCCCTAAAGAGACATCTCTTTCACTGATGTTTGACCTGTCAACACACCCACGTTGCTAACCCCGCAGAGGAAGAGCACAGGAATTACTCTCTAACAGGGCTTCTCTGGTGAGATTAGGTGTTGCAAGCAGCCAGCAGAAGGAGATGTTCCCAGCTATGGCTGGCTGCAGGCTCAATTACTGCAAGTCTTTACATGAAGGTCCAAGCAGCCCCACTCCAAGGCCTTCTGCAGCGATCCCAGGCCCATGTTCCTGGGGTCTCGGCTTCAGCAACAAATCATTTGCAGAAGCATCCCCCACCCTGGCCCCTGGCATGTCAGAAGCAGTGAAAACAGGCACTAAGCCTCCTAAAATGGAACTTATTCCACTGTACCCTGTGTTTCAGCTGTGGGAAAAGCACGGGGGTGCAGGGGAGAACCTTGGGCAGAATTCACAGTTGCCTTTAATGGCCTATGCAGCTAAATTTATTATGTCACCTTTTGAACAGTGGCCTGGATTCTCCAGGCACAGTTGGGTTTCTTCGGTGAGAAGCAGACCTTCCGTTGGGATTTGTTCGTGTCCTTGTCGAGTGAGCACCCATGCCTCGGCATTTGGGTTAAGAACCAGCTTTGATGCACGGTGGGCTGGGGGATTTCTCCATGGCCCTTGATGACAGTGGCTGAAGCACTGGCATCCACCTGTGTGGCATGGCCATGCACCCGCCAGCTCTACATGAAAGGTCTGGATCTGCAGACCTCTTCCTCCTGAAGATGCTTCCCTCCAAGTTCTGTGTCACTTTTGCAAGCTCTGCTTTCCTGGGTGCTTTCTTGTTTTGCTAAGAATAAGTCATAACTCTGTCAGTTTCCTTAGACCCGAGTGGGGAACCTTTTTTTTGCCAAGACCCATTTGGATATTTATAACATCATCCACGGGCCATATAGAATTATCAACTTAAAAATTAGCCCACTATATTTGGTCAGACATTTAATTAATTGACCCCTAATGTCTTGGCAGGGCCGGACCTAAGGATTTTGCAGGCTTTATATAGCCCTTGGGCTGGATGTTCCCCACCTCTGCCTTAGACTTCTAATTGAACCAAGAAGTTCATAACTAAGATGTTTTTCCAGTGGCTTCCAAGTCTCAAGACCTAGAAATCAGGGAAATAATTTGCTTAGATTCTGGAAAATATGGATATATATATATATATATATATATATATATATATATATATAATCACAATTCAGACAAGTTTGGTTAAGTGGAACCTGAGATCAATTCAAATCAGCAGGTTGATATTGAGCACTACTGTGTGCACTATTCCTTGCTAGCATTGGTGGGACTGGAAGGTGTTATGACACAATTGAGTCTATTGGCTTCCGACTGACAATTTTCCTTCCAAGTGCACCGCAATGTTGACAGAAGTAACATTTTCGTGGATTTTTTGTGTGATGTGTATTAGATAAATAGCTCTTCAAAAATACTGAAATAGCATGGCCTTATGAGTATTTTTGCTTAGAATGAGAGTGAAGCCGGCATTTAAGTAAAATACTAGTAAAAAAGGTGAGTTAATTTACAGAAACATATTAATTACATAATAATACAAATGATACCTAGAAATGATAAGGTTGTGTGTACATGATTAGAATATCAAAAGCCACTATTCTGGATGTACTTAAATACACATCCTCGAGGAAGATTGTTATTCAGGGAGGTAAGCCAAGGGCCTTTGAATATTGGACAATACCTGGTCATCAGCTTGCATGGCTCACTGCCCAGCTAGGCCATAATGGATGTTTAATGAAATTGCTCTCACACACATCCTTGTGTACTTCCCATTGTCTGCACAAAAGTGAGACTGAGATGTCAACCACTCCTTACAACCTTAACTCTCTGCATGATGAGGAGACAAGGTGAGGAATCATGAACTTCCCATTAAACTTTGCACGTCCATCCCACTCTGTGCATTAGCTTTGAAAGGAGGATGCTGGGGACATGGCAAAAGGCAGACATAGCACCATGAGCTGATGGCAAAGGTCAGAAGAGCGACAGAAGGAAAAGTCTGTCTTGAGGCATGGGAGTTGCTGGTCTGATGCGCCACAGCCCATGATGGCCCATCCCCCGTCACAGGGGCAGTGAAGAAACCTCCTCATGCACCCCTCTGAGGGACTTTAAACCCATTCAGATGCGTGATACTGCTGAGTGCAGCGAATAGACTAACATTGTCTTTGCATCTCTGTAGTGACTAATTTGTGGGCTCCCTGATTTTGTTCTGCATTAAGTGGTCTTCATGTCTGGCAGTGCTGCACAGTGATATATTGTGTCCACAATTCTTCCCAATTTATTGGTGCTCACATGACAGCGTGTTGAATGGGAAGAAGTAGTGCGTAAACAACACAGCCTGGGCCAGAGGGGAAGCACTTATTTTCTTAGCCCTATTTGCTGAGTTAGTCATGAGATTTTTTTCTGTCTGTGTGAGCCAGGATCTTGAACGCTGATCTGTACATGGGTTCACTTTTGCACTTGGATCTCCAAAAGAGTTCAAGTTCAATCACACAAGGTAATCAGAAGCTAGCACAAAGGCATCCTCGCCTGATGGAGAAAATAAGTCCAGGACCCTGACCCCTTCCAGCAACTGGGGTGGGACCCACTGGGTTTGGGACCCAGAAGTCAGCACTCTAAGGAAACGTGTGAGGCAATGTCCTGGACAAATTCCTTTGTACCAAGAAACCAGGTCAGTGGATTAAAACAAAGAGTGTGAGTAGAGTTCAAGTGTGGGATCGGACACCAGAGGGGCTGGCACAGGAGGGGAGCAATTGTGGGTGGCGGGTTTAAGGTAGATGAGGTATGTTTGTCCTGAAGGGCACTGTTCCTCATTGTGGACATGTGTGCACTGTGCTTTGGTTGGTTTGAAGAACCAGTTTGGTATGGACATGACATATTCACATTTTTAAAAAATATATTTTTATTGATTTCAGAGAAGAAGGGAGAGGGAGAAAGAGATAAAAACATCAATGATGAGAGAGAATCATTGATAGGCTGCCTCCTTCACACCCCCTACTGGGGACTGAGCCCTTGACCGGAATTGAATCTGGGACCTTTAAGTCCACAGGCTGACGCTCTATCCACTGAGCCAAACCAGCTAGGGCTGTTCACATTTTTTAATCATTACTATTGACTATTGTTGAAATTGAGAATAGCAGTTACTACATATTTATGGTACAAAACTATTAAGGATTAGAAGTCACTAAAATGTAAGTGTCCCTGCTTTATGCTTTACGTGATTTCTGGTTATCCTTCCCAAATGTAGCCATTGTCATTTCTTTTGTATGCTTCCAGAAATTTGTCTTATGTAAACGTGAGTGTGTGTGTGTGTGTGTGTGTGTGTGATCTCATTTACCAATCAGAGCTTTATCCACAAATGGAGAAGATAATCATTTATTGGGTGTGGTTGAAGTAAACCAGAAGGTCCCATAGGCAAAAAACAAAACAAAACAAAACATATTCCTAAAACCTTTCGTGGATCCAATTTTTTCTAGCCATTTGAAAATTATTTTTTACATTTTAAAAATTTATTATGATTATTTTTAGAGCAGTTTTAGATTCTCAGCAAAATTGAGAGGCAAGTACAGAGATTTCCACTATACCCTCTGCCCCTCCACACCCTCCCCCATTATCAACGCCCCCCACCAGAGTGGGACATTTGTTACAACAGATGAACCTACTAGTACATTGACATGACATAATCACCCGAAGTCCATAGTTTACATTACCACTTATTCTTGGTGTTGTACATTCTGTGGGCTTGGAGTTAGTTTTTTAAAACCTCCAAATTAAGATTTTTCTTGTACTTGGCTGGGATCCATCTGCCAGTTTGTGAATGAAGAGGGCCTGTTGGCAAGTGGGTTGATTTTGGTGTCTTTTCTCTGCCCGTGGGGCCCCCTGAGGCATTGGCCACACAGGGCGCTGTGGTGTCCAGAGCAGCATGCAGTCCCAAGGACAAGAAAGGGGCAGAAGGAGAAAACCATAAGTGCGGAGGATTTGTGTGAGAGGGATGCCATGTCTGAGGAGGGAGCCAGGACACATAATTGGAGAACGGGGGCCGGGCTAGGAGCCCCAGGGTCAGTCGGTTGGCTGCCTGGTGTGTGAGTGAGCTGCCTGGGTTGAAAAGGCAGGCACAGAGCAGGAGGCACAATCCCCACATTTCCCTCTGCCTCATTCTTAGCACAGAGACACTGCATCTCTGCAACTGGAGGCTTTCTGACAACCTGGGGTCTCCAAGGGCTTCCGGGAGCAGCGGGGAAAGGAGCTGGTTAGTGAGCACTCACCTGTAATCCTGTTGACGATTGTTGACAAATGCCTGTCTTTGCACTTCTGGTGACAGACTGCTTCTGTGATTTCATCTTTTGCATTTCCATGTCGCTGTTTCTCAGAATAGGAATAGGCGTCCCAGAAAGTGTCACCACTTGCTTGTAGCTGAGGCTGAGTAAGATGAGAAGCCCTTAGGGGGGTTGGAAACCCTCCCTCCCAAGGTGGGTGAGCCCCTTGCTCCTGTCTCAGCCTTGCCTCTTCTGGGCAGTACAGAGAGCTTCTGGCCATAGGGGATGGACAGACAGCAGGGGACCTGTGAGTGGTCAACGAAGACACAGATGAGATGAGAGGTGCATTCAGCACCCAACCTAAATCGTAGTTCTGCCCTTCCTGATGGAGTGATGGTCTGTAGCAAGTAACTTCACTTCTCTGAGCCTCAGTTCGTTCTATCATCTGTTAAATGAAGTTAATAATGGTCTGGACCTTATAGAGTTGTTGAGAGGACTCAATTGGTTAAAACCTATAAAGCCCTCAGAAAACTTCTGTTTAGCACTTAAGAAAGGTGAGGTTGTATTGCTGCTGTTATTCTGAAAACGTATTCTGCCTCTGTTGTTAACCAAAGGTACAGTCTATGCTGCAGGTCGGCCAGTCCAGTGCTATGGGCTTTCGGTTGCTTCTGGCCCTAAATCACTGATGGGCAGAGCCTGGGCCTGACCCCATTCATGTCTGCCTCTGTCCTCAGGGAATGTGTCCTATGTAGCCCTCGTGTGTTTGCTGATCTAATCAGGGGAGTGATTCGGGGCTCATTTCAATGTTTATGTTGGCTCCGGGCCTAATCTTGTCTGTCTTGAACTATAAGTTCAAGAAGATGGGCCAGATCTGATTCAAGTGCTCTGCAGGGTGGAGCCCCAAACATTTGGGGTGATAAATACATGCACCTGGGGAGGGTGGCTGGGTCGGTGGTAGATTCATCTTAGTTTTACTGTTTCATTTCTTTGGAAACATTCTATAACCTAAAGACCAATCTGTTGGACCATCATTCTGCTTCCCATCTTGGGTGCTGAGTTTTTAATAACCATTGCTGGCATTAATTGGGCACTTACCAGTTACAAGCTCTGTGTTAACCACTTCCATATGCATAATCTTGGGTAAGGCTCAGAACTACTCAGTGAGTCAGTTTGATTGTTTTTCCCTTTGCCTCGAAGAGGAATTGGATGCCTGGGGATGTTAAATCATTTGCCTGAAGTCACAGATGCAGTAAGTGCTGAACCAGAAGGTAGGCAGCCTGTCTGCAGAGCTCTAAGCCCTCAGACCTTAATGTTCACGAGTCATCGGGAGATGTGGCTACTTAGGCAGAGGCAGGTTCAGCAGACCTGGGGCCTGACCTGAGACTCTACATTTCTCAAAGCTCCCAGGTGATGCTGATGAAACCAGTCCCTGGACAGTGCTCTAACTGACTAGGCACCAAACCAGGAAGCCACACGGCCATAGCTTGGTATGTTATCTGTGTTTTGCTGGGTCTAACAGTTGACCTCATGCACATTTGCCTGGCAGCCATCAGCTCACCCATTTTTGGCAAAGACAATGTTCTCTGGGGCTCTCAGCAAGTGGGACGCCAATAACTCTGTGATGCTCTGGGCAGTTGTTCTGCTTCTAGAAAGTTAGGCAGGTTAGCTCCTCTGTCGTTTGTCTGGAATCGGTCTACTGGACAGAGAGGGGGCCTTGGACATGCCTGTCTATATCCCTAGTCTCGCTGGGTTCTTTCCTGGGTGCGGGGCCCAGGGGAAGTCACCATGGCCTTTATTTTACACCCAAACCTCCTTCACTTTTTGCACCTCCCATCTCTGATCATGGTCACATCTAGCCTTTCCTTCTCCCCAGGCTCAAATCCTTCCTGGAGTATTTGATTCTTTCCTAGGCCCCAGCTATCCTGTGGTTGTCAAGTCCCAAGGTGGTTCAAACATGCTCAGTATCTCTGACATCCCTTCCCTCCAGAACCTAGAGAAAGGGACAAGGCCCTGATCACCTTGTCAGTTCATCATATAGCCATTGTTTACATGATAGCTGATACGTGAATTATCTACCTCATTAAGCTCTTACCACTGTCAAGTGAAGGTACTATTATTATTGCCACTGGTCAGATGATGTACACAGAGTCAAGAGACTCACTTGAGGTAACCCAGAGAGTTAGTTTTGTCTCCAGGACTGAACTTAATGCTCTCACGTCTAACCCCTCTGCAGTCCTGCCTCTCTCCTTCTGTTCGTCTCTACTACAGCTGGAGGCACAACCATCAAACATGTTTGGTCAGTTTTTCCTTTCTAGTATGTTCCAGCACTATGATAGGTGCTGGCAATACAATGGAGTGAGACAGGCATATCCCTACTTTTATATAGCTTATTTCAGTGATCACATCATTGCTACTTGTAGCCACATGGCTTTTATCAGATTATTTAACCCATATGAGCCGAAATGGCCCATATGAACCTCAGTTTTCTCATCTATAAATGGAGATCATTATAGTACCTACCCCAAAATGATGCTGCAAATATCAAATAAGGCCATGTATGTAGCACTTAGCACTGACATATAGTAGGTGGACAATAATCTTACCTGAAATTTCATGTGAATCAAGCGCATGTTTTTCAGTATGCCATTCCAAGTCCTTCCTTCTAAACCTTCTTGTAGCCTCCATGATGAAATATTGCTCTTCCCCAGGCATGACACACTTTCCTGATCCCATGGCTGTACTCAAGTGCTATTTTCTTTCACTATTTACAATACCCTACCTCTTCTCTGCTGTCAAAATCTACCCACTCTTCTAAGCCCAACACAAATGTTGCCTCTTCTACTAAACATTTAGAGTATCACTTGTAAGAACAACCCTTTGTTCCATGATACGCTTGTCCTCTGGGCTCCCATGTTGCACAGAATAATGCTGCCTTGTGTTCTAGTCTTTTTCCTTCCTCAGTCATAACGTTTCTCACTCATACAGCAAATAGTGCATGAGCAGTCACTATATGGTAGGTCCTGTGCCACTTATAGCAGCATGTAATGGAGGTAACAGCTGTCACAGTACCTGCCTTCATAGAGTGTGCAGTCTAGACAGCAATGCCCAATAGAAGGGTCTGCAGTCCTGGATATGCTCTGCCTCTGTACTGTCTAATATGATAACCATTAGCCACATTTGGCTATGGAACACTTAAAATATGACCAATGTAGCTGAGGGATTTTAATTAATTTTAATTTAAATAGCCACATGTGGCTAGTGGAATACTGTATTGGACAGTACAGGTAGTATGGGAGAGCTATTAATCAAATAATCACAAAAATTCAATAGAAAATAAGTACTATGCAGGAGTACCTGGTTGCATAAAGGCATCCTGGGGAGGTCTAACCTAGTCCAGTGGGATGACGGTGAGGGAAGGCTTTCCTGAGGTAGTACTGATTGAGCGAAGGTCTGAAGCTACTCAAAAGAATGAGGGGAGGTGCAAGGGTGTGCATGCAAATAGTCGAGCAACATGTGCAAATAGTCTGTGGTAGAGAAGAGCATGGCCTATGAGACCATCTCCGAAGTCCAAGAGAAAATGACATCTCCCTCCTTCTCTTGTCTTTGAAATCTCCAAAAACACTTAGCACTGCCTACTCTGCACTTAGTAGGCACTGAATTAAATTTCAAGTTTGGATGTGTGACACCAAAGTCTCACTTCCTGTGTAACCTCACCAAATTCCTCCTCAGATCTGCCCAACCTGGAGACCCAGGATACGAGTTCCCATTCCATCTCTGCTCTGTGGGTCCAATGAGTAAGGAGTCTTATCTGTTTGTCTCGAGGAACCTTCTTTACCATATGGCTGGTGACTCCCACCCCTCAGGATTATGAGAAGAGATGTGGTCACAAGTAGGGTTGGAATCACAGTAAAACCTGTGTATTGTATTCATTTGTTCCTTCATTTACAAGCATTTGTGAGTGCCTACTACATGCAGGTGCTCTGCTGGGTGTCGAGGATGCAGTGAAGAACAAAAGAGAGAGTGCCCCAACTTCATGGAGTTTATAATATAGTGGGGGGCCCCAAGCACCCCAGGCTATAGTAGGGCCACTAGCTCTTTCTGGGACTGGCAGACTGTGGCAATGTGTCATATTCTAGGTCACTGCACAACTCACCCATGCATCCCAAATCCAGTCAGCTTACAGTGGGGTTGAAAATACCTTGGCCACAGAGTCCATCCCTAGGATTTCTGGCTGTGGACTCCTGGGAACTTTGTGTAATCTGCTGTGTTCTCTCCAGGAACTCTGTTCTGCATACAAGTGGGTAGTGTATGAATTCCTTGGAGACATTATCTTTTAATAAGAAGAAACAAATAACTCCTTGTTTACATCCCAGCATACGTTCCCCACACCAATTCCTTATTCACACCATTGACTCACGAAAGAGCTTAAACAAAGTTTAGTTCCCCAAGGCTGGGAGAAGAGTGGAAAGTCTAATTTTTTTTTAACCTACTCAAGGTCTTGTCCAAACGAGTTGTCACCAAAAAATGAAAGCCAGATGTTATTTTAGTGAGAAATAAATATGTGGCCAAGCTGCGGATTGAACCTGAGGTCTCACTGGATGGTTTCCACGTGTGTCGGTAGCTGGACTCCCAGGTATCGGCGGCTGACATTCTCTCTCTTGTCTGTTAGCCGAGGCGTAGCACGCACAGATGGCTAATGAGCAATTAACATCCAAGCCGAGCATCCTGCCATGGCGATGCCTACCTGCTCATAAGTCAGATTCAGACCAGCTCTGCGAGCTGCTGAGTTCAGGCTGAGAGGCAGAGACCCATGTCCGGAGTAGGAGGGAAAACAAATTCAGGCTGAAAGTGCTGCCTCCAGCTTCTCAATGAGGGGTCTGCTTTTGTTGGGAGCCCTTACATTCTCAAGGGAAGCATACTTCAGATAATCATCGAGGAATTACAGATGAAATCAGGGCCTCGGAGCAAAGAGCAGCCCTTTGGGGTTTAACATTACAGCGTGTTCTTCCCCGAGTTTCATTCAATGGTGAGCTTTTCAGCCAAAGAAAGTCTTGTCAGTAATTGGCCGAATCTCCGTAGGAAGACCGCTGAGCTTGCTACTGCTTCTATCACAGCATTTCTCATCTCCTGGATTTTTCTCACACTTTCAAGTTCTAGATACAATCAATTGTGTGTTGGCCTTTGAAACATGGCATGCTGGCATTAAAACTTCCTTAAAAGGGCATAAAAAAAGTGAGAAAGGAAAAAGTGATAGGATGAGCTCACAGGGTCAGAGGTGCTCAGAGCAGATAGAGAAATCCGTGGGGAAGAGTCAAGCATTGTCAGACCTAGAGATTGTGTGGACGGGAATCAGAGGGTCAGGCAGTCAGTGAGCTGGGTGCACGTTGCATAGGCAGAGCAGGTCCAGGGGAGGCATGGGTTCAAGCCAACCACAGACACTGGGGGAAGAAGCCCCCAGCCAAGGGGCTGGATTGCAGGCAGGGCAAGGGTCTCCAGTGTCAGAGCGGCCTGCCAAGGGCAAGGCAGAGCCCCATCACTGAGGAACCTTTCTGATATTTCCTCCTAAGGAAATGGAAGGTAGTAGTTCATAGCTTATGGGGTTATTTTGAAGATAAAATAGATTAATCATTGTAGAGTGTTTAACACGTTAAGAGCCCAGTCAGTCACTGGTGACTGACACTATACTTTCCGTCCAGAAGACAAAACAGGCTGGGCGCTTAATGTGTTAAAAGAGTGGCCCCCAATAGATATTATGTGCATGCTGGGCTTTAGACATGAGAAAACAAGAAGAGACAGAGTTCTTAAAGCATGAGTTTGATCCTAGGAAAATAGTTTTTTGAAAAAGCTTTAGCTTGGCTTTTGATTATATCCATTCAGTCTCCTTCCTTAGTCAAGAAATCTTTATTGAGCCGGGACCGGTTTGGCTCAGTGGATAGAGTGTCGGCCTGCGGACTGGAGGGTCCTGGGTTCGATTCCGGTCAAGGGCATGTGCCTTGGTTGCGGGCACATCCCCAGTGGGGGGTGTGCAGGAGGCAGCTGATCGATGTTTCTCTCTCATCGATGTTTCTAACTCTCTGTCTCTCTCCCTTCCTCTCTGTAAAAAATCAATTAAAAAAAAATTAAAAAAAAAAGAAATCTTTATTGAGCCCCTTTGATGTGTCAGGTACTCTTCTATCCCCAGGGGAACAGTGACACTCTAGAGCAGGATTGGCAAACTGCAGCCTATGGGCAAAATCCCACCCACTGCCTGTTTTTGTAAATAAAGTTTTATCAGAACATAGCCATACCTGTTCATTTATGCATTGTTTATTAAAGGCGGTGCTATGTTGGCAGAATTGAGTAGCTGTGACAAACCAGCTCAGGGACCACACGGCCTAAAGTAATGACCAGCTGGCTCTTTGCAGAAAACATTTGCCCACCCTGATCTAGAGAGACCTTTCAGTGAAGCCCTCCCTCTCTAATGAAAGAGGCAAGTCAATAGGAAAGTGAAGTACAGTTGAATAATTTCAGAGGATCATAGGAGTAGAGGAGAGTCAAACGGGTTTCCTAGAAGATGCTATCAGCTCCGCTGAGACCTGGAGGCTAAATTGGAGTTAAAGAAGTACAGAAGAAGGGAAAACATTTGTAAGGGCTCAGAGGTGAGAGAGAGCAGGATACATTCAGGAGCCGAATGAAATTCATCATAGTTGGAGCGACAGAGGATGGATGACACATAGCTTTGCAAACAGGATGAAAAAGTTTTGATGATTTTCTAAGGGCAGTAGGGAGCTATAGAAGGCTCTTCAGCAGGGGAACAACATAATTAGGTTGTATTATAGGGAGATCAGTCCACCTGGAATATGAAGGCTGGACTTAGGAGTTGAGTGGGAGGATGAGGAGCAAGATTGGAGGCAGGAAGGCCAATGGGGAGTCCATTTTAGTTATGCAGGGGAGGACTATGGTAGCTTGAACTAGGGAAGTGGCAATAGAGTTAGGAGATGAGAATGCTTTGGAGACATACTAGTAGTCAAGAGGCAATTTTCCTAGTTAGCAATTGATTGCACATGAAGAATTTCAAGTGAAAAGGAGTGAAGCATGGAAGAGGGCCATACCCATGTTAGACATGCCTGTGGGACATCACTGAGGAGACATCCAATTGGATTCTCACCAGAGCAGCCCAGGGTATTCATTCTATGGCTTTAAGACAAAAGGTGAAGATGTTAGCCATTTGGATATCTGAAGGACTTTTTTTCTGGGAAGAGGAAAGCAAGGAAAAGACCCAGGGGAGGGTGCACCCAGGTGTGTCCCAGGAGTATCAGAGAAGCTTGTGGCTGGAGCAGAGGCAGAATGTGGGAGAGTATAGGAGGTGAAGTTTGATGGGTAAAGGAGAAGGGTGATGAATAGATCCTATAAGGACATGTGGCCCATTGCAAGAACATTGACTTTCACTCTGAGTGTGATGGGAGCCATTGGAGGGTTCTGGGCAAAAGAAGGACTTGATTAATGTGGGTTGTTAAAGGATCACTCTAGCTGCTAGTGGAGAATAAGATGTAGGGGGTGAGAGAGAAGCAGGAGGAGCAGTCAGGAGACTATTGCAAATCTGAACTCAACTCCTTCTCCTCTCTATTAGTCAGTTTCCTCTTCTATCTAAACAACCCCAGAATCCCAGTGCCTTACAAAAATAAATATTTATTTTCCTTGCTTACAGATGATGGATTGGCTGGGTTTAGCTGATGTTCGCTGATCTCAGCTAGTCTTGTTTGGGGTTGGATCAGCTTGTAGATTGAGTTCTGGATCTTACATGAAATTTCTTTCTTGTTGGGCTGGTGGCTATCCATGGTATATTTTTCTCGTGGAAGATGGAAGAAGAGATGAAGTCAAGGCAAGTCACAGGAGCATATTTAAAGCCTCTGCTTATATCTCCCCACCTATCTTCTATTGGCCAAATCAAGGTACATGCCAACCTCAACATCAGTGAGGCAAGGAGATATATACGCAGCCCACTTTAATAGGAGATGCTGCAGAGACACGTGGCCAAAGTATTGGGTATGTAATTCTGCAGCAGAGAAGGAGGGAAGAATCGGAAATAAACCAATCTACCATGTTCTCTCTCTATTACAATTGAACTCATCCAATGCCATTAAGTTTGACCCTGTCATCTTCTTGTTTCTTTTATCCATTCCTATCTATGGTCCCCTTAAACTCACATACTGCCTCACAAAATGGTCTCCTTCATATTCTCCCACCATCAACTCTTGTTTTTCCCCAACAACACATCCTGCATACCCCACCTGAGTTTCCTTCCTCTAGTGGTCCTTTCTTCATGCTGATCCTGCTAGAGAAATTTCAGTGAACAGCCCTTTAGCAATACAGGGTTCCCCCAATGCCAGTAATTTCTCTACCCACATCATAGTTTGGTCAATCTGTGTTACACCTGTATTATTATTATTTAATCTTTTCTTTAATTTGACTTTATGCTAAGTAACTTTTTTTTCTTAGCCTCATCATAAGTAGTAATACCATGAAAGTTATACATCTTTCTGAAAACAATAATATATGCTGATTAAACGTACTTGTACATTTGCCTCTGAAGTCCCCAAGGAGTATGATAATTGCATTTGGGGACATACTGGCCTCCCACAAGTCCCTGCAGCTTTGTCACCTGTCTAGTCTTATTCTCATCTCTATTTCCATTACTGGGAATAATAATGGTCCCCTTGCTATTTGTGTATCTTGCTTTGCTCATACTTCACTCTGAGCCTGGGAGATTCTATCCCTTTCTACCTGTCCTTCAAGACTTGGTCCTCCACCAATCCCTAGTGCCTAATCGGCCCTCCCTTCCTGCTTCACTTACAATCAAAGCCCATTGCCCAGTGTCCCAGCTCATGCTTCTCTCATCATTTCACGTGAAGCATGAAATGGCCACCAGGTATTCTTCTCGCTGCCCTTTCTCTGTTTCTCATTCCCTGGCTCATTCCTCCTTTTCACTAACAATAGTAATCAAATATTGCCTCCTCCATGACTCCTCCCACAGTTGCTGTATTTCCATCTCTCTAAGTACACATCGCATGTCCATGTGGTCATCGATGTACTTATCTTTCTCCCCCGCTAGGCTGACCATCAGCTCCTGAAGGAGAGGGTCTTGCTGGGTTGTGTGCCCCACAGCATGACACAGAATAGGAGTTTAGTTATCATTGAATGTTTTAATCAATTTTGGTTCAGTAACTTGAACTTTGCTGTTTCAACAGGACTCTTTGTTGTTTGAGGGCAGAGATCCTGCCTTCTCTTTTTTCTTCTCAACATTGTTTGCTCCATGTAGGCAACCAGTAGGTGCTTGTTAAATTTGCACTAAGATGGTTGCATAGCAATCAGGCGGTGGCTAAGCTTCACAATGAAAATTGGTGCCAATTAAGATAGTTCTGCAGTTCTAAGCTCTATCAGACCTAAGCTGATTTTGAACACCAAATGTGTCATGATTTTGATTAGAGGGCAAAGGGGGGTATGTTTGGAGCCCTTTGCCTTTGTCCGTGATTCAAAAGATGTACTTCATCTTAAATAACTAGTCCTGGCATCCTACATCAGATCTACATCTGGAGATGGTGTCAAATTCATTCTTTTCAGGGTAGAACTGGTATCATGAGTGGTGTGTGTGTGTGTGTGTGTACATGCGCACGCATGTAAAACAGAAAACGAGAGATAGCAGTCCAGATGCCAACACACCTGGAATCTATTTGTGAGGATCACTGGTTCAGTCCACATCTTGGGCCATTCATTTATTTCTCGCTAAGCGAACATCTGGGGTTCAGTTTGAGATGCCAACAAGTTTGGATGGGATCTCAAAGCTGTGGTGGGGATGGAGGTCTGCTCGCCCAAAGTGGGAGCGAGAGAGGTGAGCAGAGGCTGTTAAACTGTTCTGCAGACTTCAGTTCAAATGTCATAGCCAGAGGGTTGAGAAATTCTTCCCAGGCTGGAAAAACATTCAAAACCAGGAATTAACCAAAGGAGACTCAATCAGATCAAAATGCAAGTACAAGCTGAAAAGTGCTCCTTTGCTTGTTCACTGTGTTCCTTTTCCTCCCTCCATTCTAAGGATATCCAGGTTTGCTTCCTTTTCCAGGGAAAAAATAAGAAGAAAAAACTCGGACCTGAACCAGGAAGGAAATGCTATGAGAAAGTAAAATTCTAATTAGTTCTAGATGAGAATTGGTCACAGATAATTAGTCTACATTCCTTGGCTCATGCCTGAGAAGGCTTAAAAGATCTTTTGTTGCTAGATATGTAGACATATATCTAGATACCTAGATAAACACCCGGAGAAGCGCGCCATCATTAACGGAGCTTGCTGAGTGCCAGTGTTTAGAACAGAAATGAAAGGAGAATTTGTCATTCACAGGCTAGGAATGTTTGAATCCTTTTGCTGTCAGGACTTTTTCTTTCTTTTTTTTTTACTTTGAACTTTCTCAAAACAAAAGAAAAGGCCAACAGGTTCAAACAGGATCATTTTAAACAGTACACTTCCAGGAACATTGTGCTGAGTCACACCTGCCCTCTATGACATCTACCAGCCAGAGGATTTCTCTTTCAATTTGCATCTGTCGCTTTCCTACCTGTGGGTCAGAAGGTTGGAGACCCAGATGAGGGGCCTAGAGAATATGGCAAGTCTGTGGTGGGCTGTGCGCATTCCTTCCACTTTAGAACCAGCTGGGTCACTGCTTGGAGGACTATAAGTGTGAAAAATCCAGTTGCCTAAAGTATTTTTCTCTTAATTCCTAGTAGAAGTGACTGAACATTGACCATAGGTTGCTCAAGGCATGCTCTGTGTCTGCATGGACTGGGCTTTTGTGGAGCAATACTAACTTATAAGGAATTCTCCATCCTCCCCCTACCCCCAACTTAGCTCTCCTGTGTTGGTTCCCAGGCAGCACAGACATGAAAGAGTTAGCCTTTGGGGGCCTCCTTTTATCACCCCTCGTGTTGCTGATATGGCAACCTCATTCTAGTGGTATAGGGACCTCACCCTCCCGCTGGCTTCCTTCAGCTCAGAAGCTGTCCCTGCTTCCCCTCATCCCCTATACAAGTCAGCTGGTGTGTGCCTCGTGCCCCATACTCTCAGGACCTCTATCAAGCACTGTGGCAACGTGTTTAGTCCTGACTGTTACCATTGCATCCCTCCAGTAAATGATTGCAATACCCTGGGAGGTCCCTAGCGAGGTCCCTGGTCCCAGAAGTGAAGCAGCCAGCATCCTGGTGCTTGAACAGCATTGCACAGCTATATAGACTTTAAGTTTTACACAAAGCTTACCATCTTCACCTCATTTGTTGCTCAGTAATTCTGTGGGATCGGTGAAGTAGGTATTCACTTCTTCATTCATTCATTCAACCAACCAGCAAATATCTATTCAGCACATTCTAGATACTAGAAACTATTCTAAGCTCTGAGTTGCAGTGAACAAAACAAACAAAAATCCCTCTTCTCACAGTACTTCACATTTGAATGGATGTTCTAGTAGGTGTCATTATTCCTGTTTTTCACACAAAGAAACCACGAAGAAACTGAAACATGGAGAGGTTAAATCTTAAGGACACAGCTCATGTAGAGCTGGATTTAGAATCCAAGTATTCTATTCAACTCTCAGAATAAGGAGAATAGAATAGATATCTTGGGAATCAGCTCATCCAACCCACTTATTCTTTTTGATTTCCATAGGAACCAAAGGCTCAGAAAGATGCTTTGTTTTACACATAGCCCAGCCCCAGTCCACCTCATTACTTCTGTTTTCGTCTGTTCTGGGTTCTTTAACAAAATACCACAGAGTTGGTAGCTTATAAACAACAGAAATTTATTTTTCACCCTTCTGGAGGTTGGGAAGTCCAAGATCAGGAAAAAGGGGCAAGGGAGCTCTCTGGAGCCTCTTTTATAAAGGCACTGATCCCATTCTTGAGAGTTTTGCTCTCATGTCCTAATCAGCTCCCCAAGGTCCCACCTCTTACTACCATCACTTGGGGGTTAGGATTTCAATATACAACTTTAGGGGGACACAGACATCCAGACCACAGCAATTTCCCTTACTTTCTTTTTTAAAATATGTTTTTATTGATTTCATAGAGGAAAGGAGAGGGAGAGAGAGATAGAAACATCAGTGATGAGAGAGAATCATTGATCGGCTGCCTCCTCTGGGAAGGCAATTGGATAGGCAAATCTGGACTTCAGGGATAAGACCAAAAATATATATATTTGGGTGATTATAGACTTATCAAATATAAAGTGACCCCCAAAACCTGCTGGAATGCATCTGGCAAGCTCTGAAGGACATGCATGACTCTGTTAAATTGCATGTGCATTATGTTTGCATCTTAACACCTCTGCATGCCCCCTACTGGGGATTGAGCCGGCAACCCGGGCATGTGCCCTGCCCGGGAATCGAACCATGACCTCCTGGTTCATAGGTTGATGCTCAACCACTGAGCCATGCTGGCTGGGCCTCCCTTACTTTCTTAACCAACATAGATTTCATGGCCCTTTTTCACAAGTACTACATTCCCTCAACTGCCTTGTCCCTATCTTCCTCCATCATGCTTACCTGGAGAAGCCCTAATCTTGGTGCATTCAATCTTGGGTTGTTTGCACCCTGTCACCAAGGCAACCTTGATGTGGCTGGAGAATAAACACATGATTATGTGGACGAATCTCACAGCTCACAATCACTACCTTCAAGTGTGACTTGGTGCCTCCCGCCAGCCCTCCAGCCTTTCCAATCAGTTCACTGTCCTCCTCTTTCCTAGACAACTATTTTTCACTTTCTCTCCATCAAACACCTCACTCACCCCCCTCAGTTTCTCCTGAGGATCTCGCTTCCTTTTTCACTGAGACCGTAGAAGTGGTCAGAAGAGACTTCCACAGATCCCCACAAACACATCTGCCACACACTGTCCCCTAGCCTCTTCCTCCCCTTTTGTTGCCACTGATGACCTGTCTATGGCCTTCTCAGAGGTCATTGCCATTCCTGTGCACTGGAATTTACCGTCACCTATTCATGAGCCTCACTCTAAACGTTTTCCTGTTTTCCGGATCCCTCTCTTCAGCATATCAGCATGCTGCAATTTCCCTCATGTTAAAAAAGAAAAACAACAGAACCTTTCTTGACCCCCATATTGCCTGCTGGCTATCAACCACACCCTTCAAAATTATTTTCCCTTGATCTTCTCCTCCCACTCTTCCTTGAACCACTCCAGTTACTAGCTCATGTCTACCTCTGTACCAGCCTACTCTTCCCAGGTCACAAATGAACTCCACATTGCTAGATCCAGTGCCATCCTCATCACAGCGTTCAATAACCAACCACTCCCTGCCTCTCTCCTTGGGGCCTTTCTTACTTGACTCCCATCCCTCTACTCTCGCTTCTCCTCCTACCATACTGGCCACTGCTCCCTCCAACCTCTGGTCTCTAGTGCAGCCCAGGACTCAGTCCTTATTCCTCTTCCCTTCTTTTTTCATTTCCCATGATGCCCACATCCAGGTTCGTGGCTTTAAGTAGCATCTACATCTCTATCTTGGTTTTATCCCTGAAGTCCAGATTTGCCTATCCAATTGTCTATGAGGTCTCTACATTTGGATGATTCTAGGCTTATCAAATGTAACGTGACCCCTGAAACCTGCTCTACCCACAGTCCTCCTCCATCTCCAGCAACAATCATTCCAGTTTCATTCCTAAGCATCAACTCTTAATATCCCTCTTTCTCATACCGCACCTCCAGTCCATCATCAAATTCTGTCTGCTCTACCTTCAAAATATGTTCACCTTAACACCTCTGCAGCTGCCACCCTGGCAGTAAGATAAAGAAAATTCCCAGAGAAGGGAGGAGTATGTGCAAAACCCTGAGGCAGAGAGAGATTCAAGATGAGCGTACCACAGAAAAGGTCCAGGAAAGACAGGGGCCTGACTCTTGAGTCTGGGCAGCTGCGTGCCCTATTGGCCCCATTATGAAATGTGGGGTGAAAAGATCACATGGGGATCTGAGCTTTGGCCACAGACAAGTGGTCGGCGGTCTGGAATGCATCTGGCCAGCTCTGAAGGACATGCATGACTCTGTTAAGTTGCATGTGCATTATGTTTGCAGTGTACGTTGCGTGTGTCTGTGCATTCACACACATGCATACATATGTGTTTTCTCCCACGCTAGACATGTTTTCCTAAAGTCTGAGCTCTCGGTGTACTACTGTAGTTCCATGTACAATCCAATGGGGGATCCCTAGAGACCCCTGCTCATACTTTAGTCCTAGATAAAGTAGCCTGTTGGTCACAGCTCCTGGGGTGCCCTACATTGTTTTAGGAAAAAATGACTTAGGGCTTGTGTCCTGGAACAAGAGAACACGCAGGGCCATTGGCTCATTCCCTGCAAAGCCAGTAGCGTCCAGCTGCAGCTGTCCAGATAGGACTCCTGCCCCTCTTCCCCCACCCCCTGCTCTCCTCCTGGAAATCAAGGTCTTCTGGATCGTGTTTGGGCATACAGCAGCAGCTGGGACAGGGGTCAGAGGCAAGGCAGGCTTGGGCCACTGGTCTGCTCTGCATTCTCCTTAACAACCGTGTAATTGGAGGAAAATTGGTCCAATGTGAGGTGCGGGAAAGTTCAAAAGGGTTGTTTAGAGGTCTTTGTGTTTGTTTTCTTTTCATGCCTGATCATGTGTTGGATCCCAGCAATGTGAGATCCCTGGCAAGCCCCGGAGCTCTCTAGAACTATGTATATACAGCTAGGAACAAAGTCACCTGCATGAGCTGGCTGGGACTGAGAATACCCTTAGTGAAGTTTTGCATGGACTGACCCTTTAGGTTGGAGAGGGAAACAATGGTAAATGTTCTTAAGAGATGGGTCAGGATTCCTCCTCCTGCCCTGGGGACAGTAATTTTCAGGGGCTTTCAGAGCCTTCTTCTGAAACCATTAAATGGGCTTTGGATAGTAAGGAGAAGGGGGCACAGATTCAGTTTTCTAGTCTGCTTTGACTCAGTTTCTTTAGCTATAAAATGGGCACATATTCATCGTTGCTGGTCTTTCTCCTAGAATTGAAGCGAGGCCTCCCGGTCAACCAGGCACCAAAGGGTTAAGGAAAAAGAATGATGAAGATGTTCAAAGCACAGATTTTGGTGTCAGAGAGAACTCTATCTAAACCTTATTTATTAGCTGTGTGAGTTCAGACAAGTTTCATACCTTCTCTGTGCCTTATGTACATAATGTAAAATAATGACAATAACAATGTTTACTTCAAGAGTCGCTTTAGGGTAAATTGAGATAATGTATAAAACATCTCACACAGCACTTAGCACACCATATGTGCCCTATATTGACAGAAAAATACAAAAGGAAGAAACAAAAAGATCAATATTATTGCTTTGATGCCAAAGCAAGTAGGTTATTATGATAGTTCACACCAAATATTCAAGTGTCCCTATGGATTTCCCAGCTTCCTTTGCAGTTAGGTTTGGCCATGTGACTAGTTCTAGCCAATACACGGAGAGCAGAAGTGACATGCATCACTACTAGGTCAAGGAAGTTATGAGCTGGTGTGGCTCCTTCCTCCATCTCTTCCTCAGGCACTTTGGCCTTGGAGGTCACAAGTTCTCTGCGGCATCTTACCAGATGGAGCAAGTGTTTTATGTGAGTGTGGAATCTGTATCTACTGTGTTAACCCGATGAGATTTTGGAGTTCATTTGTTACTGCCAATAGTCTTGCTGACCAGCATAGTCATCTATGAAGGAGAAATAAATCTCCAGTATTTCTGACCTCCTGGAGCATCTAGGAATGATGATGATGATGATGATGATGATGATGATGATGATGATAGCAGCTGCAACAGCTATCATTTATTGAGTCTTTGAGAAACATGAAAAGCTCATTGTAGAGGTTAAGCCATTCAGCCCTCTCAGGTATCTAATGAGATACTGTTTTGCTATTACATAATAATTGTGTTTCTAAAATAAACTTTAACTTATTTTTTAAAAGGATTCTCTTAAACAACTTCAATGAGGCAAAAACTGCTTAGGGGCAAGAGTTTTGGACCATGACATCCAAGTTATTTCTCCTACAGAAATGTCAAAAATAAAGGTTTCTAATTGCTATTAGGACATTTTTTTAAGTTACTAATTAAAAATAACAGATTTTTAGAATTGGCATAAGCCAACCTAAATGTCATTGAGCAAATGCTGAATTCTGTGAAAGACAAGACTTAAGTCAACTTGCTTCCAAACCATCAAAATAAATTGTGGCTTGGTGCTATTAAAAAGAAGCTCCATTGGATCTCAATAAAACTACTATCAAAACATAAAAATAAAATTTTAAAAAGGAAATCCTAATGGCAAAGAAGAACCAGTCACCCCACTAAAGTGGTCATGGGTGTGGAGGCAAATAGGCGTTCTTCTCACACATGTGGGGTTTTTTTCCAAGGCCCATAGTGGTGTAAACCAACGAGCATCACTAATCAGGTTTCCTACTAGTCTGATCAGGTTACATCCCATTTGCATTATGAAAATTTTCATAGCAAAAGAATAACCTGATTTTGACTTGTTTGACTGGTGTGGAAACCAAGAAAATACGAGGCTGTCAGTGGCTAAAGCAAGCAACTGTGGAAACAGCCCCAAATTAGGGTTCTCTGCTCTTCTGACTCTGCTCACAGAGTTCCCCAGATGTGACAACTGTACATCCTCACGGATGATGGCATCACTTCTGAGCTGGAATTTGAGGCCTCTGCAGTTTGGTTCCGTCCTTGTCCTGAACCCTACCATCCTCCCTGGGCCTTCCCACCTGAAGTCCCAGCTCACAGGAAGCCTGGGGCCTCTCCATTCACTCATATACGGGGTGAGGGGAGGGCAGTTTCTGCTCTGAATAACAAAGTCAACTGGGCCCTTGTTGCTTAGACGGGTTGGTGTTTCTGAACGTACCAGTAGACCAGGAGGTCATTGAAGCTGCCTAGGAGAGTTCCTAGGGAAGGAGACCCAATTGATTTCATTACTAAAGCAAACAACTCTGGTGACTTTGGGGAGTCAGCACACTTTGACTTTCTCTTTCTTCAGGCCCTAGAGAAAAAGAAGGGACTTGCCGTGTTGTGGTGCTTGGCCTGCTGCTGACATACCATGTCTCTTTCTATTCTGGAAGCCTCTCACCCCACCCTACCCTAGTGAGGGGAAGCATTGAGCCCTGCCCTCTTCATGCCTGGCCTGTCAGTAAGGCCGATGAGTCTGAAAGCCCAGTCTCCAAGAAGATTCTGGAGGTTGAAGACAGACTCAAGCAAGTGGGCCCTCTGGGAGTCCTATTCATCTCCAAACAGCTGGCTCCCCTCACCTAGCCCGGGAAGGGTACTGACTCCTCAGGCTCCCTTCTACTTTATGATTTATTCATGAAATTCAGTGGGTCCTATTGAAGCAAGGCCCCCTTGCTTGCCGAGGGCTGTGTCAGTTGAAGTTGGGACACCAAGCAGATAGTAGACGTATTTCCCACTCTCAAGGACCTTAAGAATATAATGGGAAGATGACACCCACAATTAGGTCATAAATTGAGACAGTGTATAGGGTTAACTCAAATATCATCATTATCCATAGTAGTTAAGAGCACAGGTTTAGTATCAGGTGTCTGGGTTCAAATCCCATCACCACCATTTCAGTCAAGTTTGACTTTGGGCAAGTGCCTTAACCTTCGTAGGCCTCTGTTTCCTGATTATGGGGTGACTAAGAGTACTAGCTCAGAGTGTTTCTATGGGAAATTAATTGAGGTAGTAAAATGATTAAAAATTCCTGGCTCATGGTCTTAGTGTTATTACTAGCTATTGCTATTAGTTGTCAGAACATATTTGAGAAACTCCCGTGACATAAAAATCTTGACTCTTCTGCAAGGTAGTCCTCCCTTCTCTGTTTCTTTCAGCAGTGATTGGTAATTTCAATTGATCAGTTACCCAAGCAGTAGCTCCAGGGGTCACTTAGCACCTCCAGTTCTGTAACTCCCTCACCCCTCCTGTGCATTCTGTCACAAAACCCCTGTTGATTATGCATCATGTATATCTCCTAAACTCCAATACCTCTCTCATCCTAACCCGGTCCTCACACAGTCACAGTGATTACTCAAGAGCTCTCTTAACTGGTCTCCTTGCTTCCACTTTCACCCTCTTTCAAAACAGGCTTACTGCTATTCAAGAGAACTTTCTAAAATCCAAACCAGATTGTCATTCCCTTGCTCACACATTTTCAATGGCTTTCAATAAACAGCCAAGCCCAGATCCTTTGTCATGACCCACAGGTGCCCTCGTGATGTGACCATTGTCCAGCTCTACAGCTGCATCCCTGTGTTTCTCAAGTCACCTGCTATTCTAGTAATGCAGGCCTGTTCCCCGAATGCTCCTCAGTCTCCTAGCCCTCCATGCATGCACATACTGCCCTTGAGGTCTAGAACCTTCTTCCTTTTCTCCCGAAGAGTCACAATCAGGCTTCACAAGTAAACTCTAAACCACTATCTTTGGGAAGCCTTCCTTCACTCAGGTCTGGGTTAGCCGCCCCTCCTCTATGCTCCCACAATAACTTTCCCAACAAGATCATGGTGTAACTTCTTGTTGTCATGTCTGTCTTCTCCACTGCCATCTGACATTCTTATTCATCTTTATTTTATTCATGCAGATGCTGGAAGGGGCTAAATTGTATTAATCGTATACATTTATATTGAAAATGACTGCAGAGATGGATGGATATTAGATAGATAGATGAATGAATGGTTGGATAAGTGGGTGGGTGAGTGGATGTATGGATGGATGGACAGATAGTAGCTGGTTAAATGGATACATTAATGGTTGGATGGTTGAATGGATAAATAAGTGAATGAATTCAACAAACCACGTGGCATCAACCTCTAATTAGATCTTACACCCAGGCACCTCCAGGAAGGTCATCAGCAGTACTGCAAACACAAGGCTCTGTTTCTTGAAGCTTCACAGTTCAGTCTGAAAAGCAGTGACCTTGCAACTAGCAGCCCGTGGGTTTTTGACGTTGTTCCAGCAAGAAAGCTGAGGAAGAGTGTTGACGTTAGAGGGAGTTGGGAACCACCCCTCCCCGATAGGCTTCATCCCATCACTGACCTGGCTTGTGGCCCCTCTCCTGACTTCCTGAGGTCTGTCCTCATACGGGTCCCTTTCAGTTCTCTTCTCCATCTAGGCATCACAGGTTTATTTCCAGCTTGAACTACGGCAGGAGAATTCCACCTCTGGGCCCAGGGTGACAGAGGAGTAGATGGCTTGAGTGATGGAAGGTGCCATGGCCAAAAGCTGCTGTTGGCAGCCCAGTGATCACCTGTCCCTCTCAGGAGAAAGGCACACTTCATTCTGTTTATTTCCCTGTTCAGGAGCTGTTCTTAGAGCAGCCACGTGAAAAGTGCACCTTATACAGCTGGGAGCCCTCATCAGCTCTTCAAGGAAGAACTTCCAGACCGGCTTGGTTCACTGAGTAAACATGAATTACTTCTGGAATGAGCTAGAAATGAAAAGGGGTGTGGAACTCTTTGTAATATGGAGAACCTGCCTGCCCACACTGAAGTGGAAAGACCCTGAGGCTCTGGGGGGAACAGCCCCACCCCGCCCCACCACCCTGGACTCCTCATTCAGGGTTTACAAAGAGGCAGACAGAGCACAAACAGCTAAATTTGGTTGTGTTTTTATTTTTGTCCAGCCACAAATACCGGCAAAGAACTGAAAACGATTCCTTCCCTTCCTAGAGCCAAGTTGGTTTTATTTTTAGCTTCAACTCTGGTTTTGGGTTTTTAGCACACAGGCAGCAGTGGGCTGGATTTTAGGATTTTTGCCTAGACTGGCATTTTGGTTGCCTGAGTGTAACTCCCACCAGGCTTTGTGTGGCTGTGACAATAGAGGGTGGTTCCAGACGAAGCCACATAGAGACCCAATTCCGGCCTTAGGGACCTCCCTCCAAGAGAGTCCTGTTCAGGGAGGGAAATGCACTCAGGGTGGATGGATGACCAGGCTGGGATGGAAGAGGTGGCAACCCTGGATAAATGGGGAGGGGGGGGGCGGTCAAAAAGGAAAGAGGAAGATAGTTGTGTTTGTTGAGTGGTTCAGAACCAGGGCACTGGAGGCAGACCACCTTGTCCAAATCCCGCCTCCACCACTGCTGAGCACTGGCCTTCTGGAATGTGCTCAGCTTCTCTAGGCCTTAGATCTTATCATTGAGATGCGGATAATAATGACTCCTACCTCAGAGTTCTGCTGCCCACGATCCTGCCCATCCAGCATGCAGTGTAGCATCTGGCATGTGGTTAGGACTCCATAAGCACCATTTTGATTGCTACCGCCTGCTAGCCACTATGCATGCACTGTCATTAAGACTTACTGCCACCTTGCCCTGACCAGTGTGGTTCAGTTGGTTGAGTGTCATTCCACATACTGAGAAGTCCCAGGTTCAATTCCCAGTAGGGGCACATGCCCAGGTTGTGGGCTCAGTCCCTGGTAAGGGGCATGTGGGAGGCAGCCAATTGATGTCTCTCTCTCTCTCTCACTCTCTTTCTTCCTCTCCCTTCTCTCTCTAAAATCAATCAAAAACATATTTTTAAAAGGCTTACAGCAACCCAATGAGTAGGGTTATTTTTCAGGTGGAAACCGAAGCTCGGTGGGCTTGATAACCTTTCCCAAGTCCCATAGCAAGAACATGATATAACCAGACGTGAACCCTGCCCTAACCATTCCGTCATATGAACATGCCCTCTCCAGGACCAGGACTCACACGTGATTTAAAGGGACTTACCACTGACTCTATGGGCACTGCTCTAAATAAGTGACTAGATTCCCCTCATTCTGCTCTTCTCTGGTCTCCCCCATTCTTTACACTTTAGTGAGAGGAACACACAAAGAGCAGGTACCAGGAGTGATCCAAGGGCTCTGGTCCAATTCACAGGGACGGAAAGTGGGATGGTGGCTGCCAGGCAATAGCGGGGGTGAGAACGGGGCCTTGTTTAATGAGAATAGCATTTCAGTTTTATAAGACAAGAAAGTCCTGGAGATCTGTTGCACGAGAGTGTGAATATACTTAACACTACTGAACTGTACACTTAAAAATGGTTAAGATGCTGAACTTTATATTCTGTGATTTGTTTTTGTTTTTTTACCACAACCTACAAGAAAACACACACACACACACACACACACACACACACACACACACACACATTTAAAAGAGCCTGGATGGGTGCCAGGTGGGCACTGGAAATGTTGGGGGGAACACTTTGTAAAGTATACAATTGCCTAAACACTATGCTGTCCACCTGAAACTATGCAAAATAATATTGAATGTAAACTGTATTTGAAAAATAAAATTTAAACTTCTTAAAAAAAAAAAAAAGAGCAGCGGCACGGGAGTCAGGCCGCCGATGGGGCAAGCGGGAATGTGAGGGTTTCCAGTCCCCCTTCAGTCAGGAGCCTGGGGATAGCATCGCTGCTGCACACCTGCCCCGCAGAGCATGAAGCCCTCGGGCTGAGCAGCGCACTGCTGACAGCAGCCCTGTTCTTTGAGGTCGTAAATGCCCCCCGCCCTCACATGCTTGGCCCTTTGTGACCTCTTTCTAGTCCCCTGTCCTTCTGAAGTCTTCAGCCATCACCTGGGATGAAAGGGGGGAAATAGCAAAATCCCACTCAGGGGATATATCTGCTTGGTGCAGTGGTGGGAGCGTGGGCTTTGGGGTCGGTAGGTGAGAAGCAGCTCATTTTTTCATCCCTTCCAGTTTGCTTCACTGGCAAATGGGAGACTACTGTTCCCCCAAGTAACCAAATATACACTGTTCACTTTGCGTGGAGGGTTCAGCCAGGCTATGAACTGTCTTGTCCTCTAGGGGGTCCTGGGGGCTCAGGGAATGGAAGATTAGGGGACCCTGTTGAGGCATTCGCAAACTAGACTGTGTAGAGATGCTAGGGAAGAGGCAGGCAGGGTAGGGAGCATGAGATCGGGTTTCCTTGGGCTCATACTCCCAGGAAAGCAGCCTGCATGGAGGACACCACAATGCTCGGCATCCCCCGGAAACTCAAATGCCTTATTTTCTGTGGCATTAGCGCGGACCATTCCCAGGGGAGAGTGTACCTCTGCTGCCACCATCCAACAAGGGGCATCCCGCCTGGCCAGAGTTTTACCTCCAGCCACACTGCCCACCTCGACCGTGGTCCCTGACCCAGGTCCAGCTGTGTCATGAGACATGGTGGGGACAGTGCCCAGGGCCAACAATGCTTTTAGGGGCCCATGAAAATGTCTTAATTTCTTCTAAACTTAGAAGAAAAAATAAATATGAGCTTTCAGATCAGAGTACATGTTATAATATAGAATATTAATATATTTGTTTTTATATTAACACTAGAGGCCCGGTGCACAAAATTTGTGCACTCGTTGGGGGGGGGGGGGTGCGTCCCTCAGCCCGGCCTGCGCCCATTTGCAGTCCAGGACCCCTTGGGGGATGTCCACCTGTTGACTTAGGCCCACTCCCCAGGGGATCAGGCTTAAGCTTGCAGTCAGACATCCTTCTGGTAGCCAGGGAGCCCTCAGGGGATGTCTGACTAAAGGCTTAGGCCCCCAAGGGATTGACCTAAACTGTTAGACATTCTTAGTGCTGCCATGGAGGTGGGAGAGGCTCCTGCCACCACCTCTGCACTGGCCAGCCATGAGCCAGCTTCTGGCTGAGTGGCACTACTCCTTGGTCTGACCTAAACCCTAGAGATTAGTACTTCATTTTACAACTTTTTCTCGGTTTATAGGCAGCAGCAAACTCAGACCACACAGTCGGGTGTGCCCCCGGGCCCTCCCGCCCATTTTACAACTTTTTCTCGGTTTATAGGCAGCAGCAAACTCAGACCACACAGTCGGGTGTGCCCCCGGGCCCTCCTGCCCTCTGATTGCCATGGCATCGCTCTGCGAAGGCCAGCTGGCAACCCCAGCCCCTGGGGTCGAGTTTGCTGCCTGGCTTTCCAATGGCGATCACCGGCTGGGGGGTGGGGAAAGGCGGCCTTTGCCCACCCCCTAGCTCTTGCCTGCCACCTGGGCTGCCGATCACCATTCTTCAGTCCTTCCCCTTTTGCCGCCTCCCATCATTGGGCATATGTAAATTAGCTGCCATCTTTGTTGGCGGTTAACCGCCATCTTAATTGGCAGTTGATTTGCATAAGGATATGCTGATTAGCCAATGGGAAGGGTAGCAGTCATACGCTAATTACCATGTTTCTCTTTTATTAGTGTAGATAGTAGCAAAATATTATGTGTACATATATGTATGTATGTATGTATGTATGTATTTTTTATGGAGGAAGGTGCCAACAAAGGCAAAAGTGCCAAGGGCCCACAAAAGTCAAATGCAGCCCTGCCCTGCTCTGGTCCAAAGAGCCAGGCTGGCAGGGATTCCCTTGGGCCCCTGAATCCATGGTGATCTCTCTCACCCTCTTCACTGTTCTGTAGCAACTGCAGTCTGTCCCTCCCCCCTCACCACTTAGGATCTGGAATATTTTCTCTTATTTTATTTCTTTTTAGGGACCCATTTCACACGCCAGTTCTGTCACTTGGCTCTAGCTATCTGGAGCACGTGGTGAGAAAAATTCAAGAGGCTTGTCTGGGGTCCGTGGGAAAGAATGTTGTGATCCATTAGTGGCGTCTCTCCTAAGCTTGTGATGGGGAGGGGCAGGACGCATGCTCTGTCCTTGCTTACCAAGGACCTTTGCCTTATATCTCCAACTGGATTGACCGCAAGCTCCACAAGGTGGAGTTTGCCTTACACATGCTGAGCATCCCACATCCACTGATCTAGAAAGTCTCCTAATACCTATTGATTGATTTATTGATTGATTGATTGAAGTAATGTCTGTGAATAACACATTTGATCCAATTGAATGCCCCCTTGACATACTTTCATTCTTTTTTTCCCTCTTTAGACGTCTGAACAAGAATAAGCTCCAAGTCCTTCCAGAATTGCTTTTCCAGAGCACACCGAAGCTCACCAGACTGTGAGTAGAGTGGAACTATGTTCTCTTGCCTGGCTTTGGTTATGTGGAGAAGGTGGCTGCCTTCATGAGCAGAGCCCCGGGCTGCTTGGAACCTGGCGATTAGGCCTCACTCAGGGAGACTTGGGTATCCATGTGCTGTGCCCCACGCTCCCCTCCAGGCCCGATTTCCTTGCCCACTTCCTTCAGAGGTTGGAGGCCTGTGTGGCAAGTGGGGGCAGGCAGCAGTGGTAGTGTCCCAGAGGGCATGGGTTTGGACTAAGCATTTCAACGTCACCACCTTGATGGCTAGACCAGTCCCGCCTGCTGCCTGCTTCCCACCATTGCCAGTCGGAGAGTCCTGGGGCTGGAGGCCTGTGATTTTGTGGGAAAAGAAACACCTTGAGTTTTGCTTTGTCTTCTGGAATGGTGCAGGATATCCTGAGGAAGGGAGAGTTGGAGATGCCTCTGTGCATTTGTTCGGTGTGAGTTTGGAAGCTCAGAAGCCAGAGACACACATCAAGAAGGGGGTTGTGATTCACGTGCAGTGAGTGTGAGGCAGGTGCTAATTATTGGCAGTGAACAGCTCCATGGCTTTGAGCTCTAAGCTCTGCTGGCATGGACTAGGGTATGTTATGGGGTGAACCGGGTTGCCCAAGGCTTGCCTGTCTGAATGGAGCTGCGCCATGTCTGGCTGCTGAGCAGGCAGGCAGTGAAATTTACAGCCTGGCCGGGGAGACTCTAACTTTACTGGGGAAGTGCCAGAGTGGTGGCCACCGTTCCCATTTGCAATGGCTGTGTGTTTAATACCTACTTATGCAGTCAAACAATGCATATAGTTTCCGGGATAAATTGGGAAATACGAAACATATGTTGGTGTGTGCACTTAAGAATGAGTTCTGAATTAGGAATCTGTATCTCCATCTCTATCTACATGTTACACACAGCAAGACTATATACATAAATGTATTTTAAAGGGCTCTTTGTTGGAACAAGAGCAAGCTTTGGCTGGTGTGTCATTGGTACAGCGACCTCTCTTGCCTTCTCTAGGATACACCATATACTTTGTCAAGGTACCTCTTGCTATGTATTCCATTTCCCTTGCTCAGTCCACTTGGCCGACTTAGCTAAATGTGGGGAAGGTTATGCCCCTCTTTCTACTCTTCAACTCTGAATCCACTTTTATGGGCGTGAGGGTGGACAAAGTGCAGTGTGTGTCTAGCAGGACTGAATGAACAATACCAAGTGGGCACACAGCAAAATCACCCTGATTTTGAATTTTCTCTCTCCTCCGTGTAGTTCTTCCCTGAAATGCTCCCCTGATAGCCATCTCTCCACCCAGCACTGCATGGTGCCTTATCAACCTGCCCTAGCTAAATAGTGCGGACTATCTGCCACTCACCTGTAATCTCAGCATTACTTTCTAGGGAAACAGAAGGTGCCTGGGCTGGGGCTGCTAGGAGGCTTTGAGCGAGTGGGGTCTGAGTGTTCTAGTAACTGCAGGATGTCGGGGGCTGGTTCTTGCTCACGGGACCTGTAATGTCCACACCATCAGGTGATGCCCATACTGTGCAGGGCTGGTCTTGATCCGGGCAGAGAAGGCATTTTGGGTGATGATAACTTGTTTCTGAGCTCCTGGGGGCCACACCCAGGCAGGCAGCACGGGGTGTGGGACAGCCCAGGGAACTGTCCTAACTGCCGCTCTCTGAGAGAGGCTGGGAGAGTCACTTTCCCTTCTGTGTCTAAGTATGCTCACCAGGAAAAAGGAGACACACCCTCCTCTTCTACCTACCTCGCCAGGAGCTGTAAGTATCCGATGAAGTAATGGTGTGTGTGTGTGTGTGTGTGTTTTCAAGGGTTTAAAGTGCTGTATGAGTGTAATCACCAAGATAACTATGGTTCCTCCTACAACTCCCATCTTCCCAGCCTCGGTTTCTGACCTTCTTTCTCGGGAAGCAGTGAAGAAACTAGGAGTTGCTGTGAACAGTGACAGAGGGAGAACCTCGCTATGCTGATGAACTGAACCCAGTTTCCATGTCATTCCTTCTTCGCCGACTCCGTCCATCCTGCTCCAGATGCCGACCTGGCAGAGTGTGGCATACACAAGCACTCCTGAATGGTGGGCGAACAGATGAGTGGTACGGCCTAAGGATATAAACAGTGCTCTTAGGGAGCTCTGGCTCTTTTATCTGCCATTCACTCCCGCACTCATTCATGTATTCAGTAGGCTTTTCCCGGTGCTTCTTCCAGCCTGGCGTCGGCAGTGGGTATTGAGCTGGGGGCATGAAGGATGCCCAGTTCTCTGTGCCCGTCATGACACATTCTGAATGGCTGCCAAAAAGCTAAGCGCTAAATAAATTATTTTTCACTGAAGCAGCTATATTAACCTGGGTTTGGGCTATAATCAGCAATCCCGTTTTCTCTCTGGGCTTGATCATTGATTTTTCTTAATGGCCCTATTGTGTCTTTGTCTTATTTTGTCAGCCACTCCAAGGCCTTTTTGGAAGTAAGCAGGGTACAAATTATAAATCAATAAATGTGCAATCATGAGTGTGTATACATATGCCACTGGCTCTGTTGTAAAAGAGCACTGCCTCTCAATAGCCATTTTCTGGGGATGCTAAACGTGGACACTGTGTGGCTGTCTCTTCTGTGTGCATGTGAGATATGAAGCAATCCGGACGCACCCTTTCTTATTAGACCTATAGACAAAAACTGCTTAGTACTCAATGTTTTTTAAAAAAAGCCTTTTGGAAAGGCTATGGACATGCAATCAGACATGTTTTGAGTGTTGATAGTAAAGAGAAATAATCTCTATTGAGAACCTTTGCTACTATAACAGTAATACTAACTAGTAAGTGAGAGAAATGTGACTAAAGTTAGTCTAACCCACAGAGGAAATATCTTAGTTCATATGCCTGAGGAGTCCACTGATAGTTGAGGGGGGAGGGGGACTTTAGGAACAACTGGATCCAGGGGCTCGATGATGTCATTGGACTTCACATCCCTCTCCCCATCCCTTGGAACAGCACACATGATGGCAGCCCAAAGCAGAAGACTCCGAGGGGACCCCGGGGGAATAGTCCTGCAGATTGCTTAACTTGGTCACATGTCCATGTTGCAATGAGATGCTGTGCTCTGGGTGAAGAAGACTGGGTCACCTTGTTTCGGGGGGAGAGTGTGCAAGGCCCGGCAGTAGGTTTCTTGGAGGAAAGAATGATTCTGTTACAGAAGACAGGGGTAGGGATGCGCACTTGAAAGCAACAGACACTTACAAGTTTGCTGAATATCTACTCTGTGCAGTTCCCCAGGCTTTAATTGAGTGCTCCGGCCCCTCTCCACAACTCTTCATGATAATAATTACAGCAAGCACATTGAGTGCCTGGGGCTGTTCTGAGCACTTTACATCTCACTTATTTGATACTCCTAACAACCCTGTAGAGTAGGTAATCCCATAGATGTGAAACTCATGCTCAAGAGGTTAAAGAAATTGCCCAATATCATACAACTCCTTAGTGACAGAACCAGGAATCAAATCTAGGTAATCTGACCCCAATTCTGTGCTTTTCTCCACTAGAATCAGCTCCTGCCTCCATACTCCCATTTCATAGATGAGAAAACTAGAGCTCAGAGTTTCAATGACTTTCCCATATAGCCCATATTTCTAAGAATCAGCGCTACACTGGGCACTCTGCCCCAATGCTGAGACTTAACCTTCACACCAGTCATGCGAAGAGAATCATTATTAAATCTACTTCCAAAGCTCATATTCCTATATTCCTGTAGTCCCTAAATTGCTATAACCAGATACAATGGAATGAGGACTTGAATATGTGCCTGTGTCACTGCAAAGCCCTTCAGTCTTCCACCAGGCCACATGGCCATGCTGACCACCGTGGAGAGCCAAAGTTAGGCTACAAAGGATTGATAATGGATGGAACTGTCATAAATCTCAGGGCCTCTGTGAGGCCTTGGCTGGTTCCCCCCGCCCCCTCACACCCTCAGACCCAGCGCCACCTGATCCGTTGACTCCTGTGTATATATGTGCATCTCTGGCCATGGAATGAGAGAACATGGGAGTGCCCTGGGACTTAGGTACCACTGCATGACCAGCAGGGTCCTGGTCATGCCTCGGGCACTCATTAGCTCCCTCCCATCCTGATTTAGATCATAATGTTCTCAAGTGCGGGGACTGTGCTTCTGCCCTTGCAGGTTCGCTCCCGGCTCCTGACCAAGAGCTGAGCATAAGAGAGGGCAGGAAAGTGAAAGGGTTAAGGGGCTGCCAATTATGTGCTGTGAGACTGACCCTAACCTCTCTGGGTCTCGGGTCCCTCATCAGTGAAACAGACAATCATAGAACCTACGTCTCTGTGTTGCGGTGAGGATAAGTGGAAATAACCATGCACAGTCTGTACCAGAGCGTGTAGCACATAGAAGTGCTTAGGGAGAGAGGACTGTGGTTACCTTTCGCTAGCTGGCAGATGGAGCAGTGCGTATGCTGGGGCTTTGGCATCTGCGCTTTCAACATTTCAGCACCTGGCAAAGAATCCAAGCTCCCAAACAGATGAGGGTTGAGGGAAGCACTGCACTGGGGGTGGGGAAGTTCCTGGTCCTTGTGGTGGCTCTGCCTCCCACGGCTGTGTGGCCTCAGGCATGCTACTTCACCTCTCTGGGCCTCCGTGGTCTCATCTAGAGAGGACGGACTGGAGCGGGATCTATTACATGAGCTATCGGTTATTAATTGTTTTGTGCATCCCCTTCCAGCTTTCTTTTTCACCTGCACATGAAAGAGGAGGGAAGGACTGCTGGTTATTTGGAGGTTAAGCAGTTAACGTTGCTAGAAATACTTTAGCAGGAGCAGAAGACAAGGTGAAAACAGCAATTAAAATGCTTCTGCATCTCACCAGATTAGAGAGCTGGGGTGGGGATGAGGGACACAGTGGTTCACAACTGTTTTTTAAGAGTCTGACTCTGTCATCTGAGGATGAGCAGATCACCAGGGTCCTTTTGGCACAGCTCTCCTGGATTCAGGTCCAAAGAGTCCGTTAAATACTTGGCAGTGGTTGAAAACCTGGGGCTGGACGGGCAGTTGTGCAGCAGTGGGACGGACACCTCCAATTATTCTCTACTCAGTCCTACGAGGCATTTGACAGCTTTAAAAAAAATGCCACTGGGGTTAAACCTGCTGTCGCTCACTTGGGTCAGCAGAGTTGCAGAGACTTGGGAAGTTAATCCCCAGGCAGCTGAAATCAATATGAAATGTGGCCAAGCAACTTAGCCCAAGTCCCCGGCCTCTGATCATGGTGGAACAATGTCTCTCTAAGTGTTAAAGGTTGTGGTTTCCAGGGAACGGACTTCTAATGAGTGAACCTTCCTCTCAACTCTCATTTCTGCCTACTCGTACCTTTTCTTGTATTTACCATTTTCTGCTCTTATCACAGCCATCTGTGTATATGTCCTATATCCCCAACCAAACTGGAAGCGGCATTCAGCAAAGTGAGCGAATGTCTCTTTGAGGGAGCCCAGTATTAGAGCAAAGAATAGGGACCTGGGGACCACGCAGACCTAGGTTTAATCTGACCCTCTGGTGACCCTGGGCAAGGACCTCACCTTCCCCTGTCTCCAGTGGGTTAGCTATCCAAGAGGAAGAATAATCACGGTCCATGTCTTAGTTTGCTCAGGCTGCCCCAACAGAGTACCTCAGACTCCGTGGCTTAAACAACAGGATTTTTTTCTCATCATTTGGGGCCTAGAAGGTTAAAATCAAGGTGCTGGTAGGGTGGTTTCCTGGGGCCTCTCTGCTCATCTTGCTTGGCAGTCTTCTTGTTGCCTCTTTGCAAGGTTGTCCCCTGGTCACACTCAACCTTGGTGTTTCTTCCTTTTTCCATAAGGGACAGTCATATAGGCTTAGGGCCCCACCTCAATTGCAGCATTTTAACTTAATCACCTCTTTAAAGACCTGATCGCCAAATACAGTTACAATCTGAAGTACTGGGGACAAAGGCCTTGACATATGAATTGGGGGGGCGGAGGGGGAGGGGGCAAATTAGCACATAATAGTTCCCAGGTGTGTATTGCACATTTACTGTGGGTCAGGTGCTCTGCAAACTGCTCTTACTAGTACATATGTTCTCTTCCTCAGTCTCAGGTTTAGGAAGCTAGATACTATATTACCCCCATTTTAGAGCTTAAGAAACAAGAGTCCTAGACTCTAGGACCTAGAGATTCAGACAGCCTGCCCAGGCACAGAGCCAGTCACCGGCAGGATCAAAATTCAAGCCCAGGCTTGCCTCACTCCAGAGCCCACATGTCTAGCCACAGTTTTTATACTGCCGTTGTCAGAGTTAGTAACCGGTGCCAGGCACCTGGTGGAAGCTCAATCCCTGCTAGTTCCTTTATCCCTTTGCGGCCCTAGATGAGCCCCAACTGTTGAATGACTGGAGCCCCGGTCCTGTAGGGAGTATCTTCTGCTGCTGGCAGGTTCTTTTGTAGCCACCTTAGTCTTGCAGTCCTGCACTGCACTTTAAAACATAAGTACATGCAATATGTGTCTCCATAAAACTCCGTGTTGATGTAAAACGGTGCTATAAAAGTGAAAAACCAATGCAGAAAACAAAAACCATGCTGCTGGGTTTTCCAACAGAGTTGTGATCTGATGTGGTGCAATGATAACAGGACAATGGGAAAACCACTCCCTCAGGGTGGAGAGGCCTTCGGAGACTGCCTGCCCGCCTGGAGCTGGAGCGCAGACACCTGCTCCCATGCTATGCTGGCCCAGCCTTCAGAGGCCAGGACATAGATGGCGAGACCAGCCTCACCGTCGCAGACATGGGGTCACTTTTTCCAGGGGCACAGCCACCTAAAGCTCATGGAAAATGTCCTTGCAAACGGGAGCTCTGTTTCCCCCTCCTTCTCCATTCCCCCAATCCCAGACACTACGGTGAGGCCAACCTTCGGCACGCTTCCTCAATTGCAAGTTTCATCACATGCTGGACAACAGGCCTAGCTTTAATCTGCGTGTGGACAGGTAATGGATCATAGTGGGTGCCATGTCACTCTTGGGGTTTCTGTTTTATGTGAGTTGTACTCTCTCTGCAGTGCCTTAAACTGGAGCCACAAGAAAAGGCATGGAAGGTTGCTTTCCCCTCTCCTTCATTTAAGCTTTATCCAGCTGAGCATGGGAGCCTGTTGTCGTACCCAAAGAGTTGACTACAAGGTTAATCCTTAGAATTGTTTTGTAGACTCATACCATGGAATTCCAGAGCTGGAAATGAAAGTTCTCTAGACTAGCGTTTCTCAAACTTCACTATGCAGCTGGATAGCTGGATTCTTGTGGAAATGCAGACTCAGGTTCTAGAGTCCTGGGGCGGGACCTCAGAGTCCGTCTTTCTAACCTATTTCCAGATGATGTTTCGGACCTAGGACCACACTTTGCAGAGCAAGGATCAAGGCTACTGTGGTTCTCAAACTGAGCACAGAGAAAAAACATCCCTGAGGTCCTGGTTAAATGCTGATTCCCAGGCCAGACACCCCCCACCCCACCCAGGAACTCTAGTTTGATAGGCTGGAATGGACCTAGGGCTTTGACTTTGAAAACAGGTGCCCTGGGTGACTTCAGTGTGTGTCGGCCATGGGCATATTTTGAGAAACACCAATCTAGTACAGATCCTGTTATTTTATAGATTTGGGAGCTGGGAAGGTGCCGGAGTCCATTCATTGTCTTCACTAGCTGAGTTTAGACAGAGACCCCCAAAAGCTAGTAACCTTTGAAGTCCTAGCAAAGGTCAGAACTGAACCACCCAGTTAATTTAGGTAATAATAGCTGAAGCATCCCCACCTTAGTTCCCTTAATTCCTTAGATACTTGTGTAGATCCTTGTTGATTATTGTTGATCAGATATTCTGCCTATTTCTGGAAATTGTCTACCAATGAGCTAATCCTTGTGTCATTCAAAACCACCTTACCCTAGGGCTACCCCAGACAAACCTCCTTACCCTAGGGCTACCCCAGATCAAATAAAAGCTTAGAGCGGCCTGAGATCGGGGGAAGTCCTTTGGGACTTGCCCGCCTGGTCCCCTAATATTGCAAAATTATCTTGTGGCTCTTTCTCTCATTTGTTGTGCGGCTCCTCTTTCAGATACCGAACCCTACTCCACGCAGAATGTGGAGGGAGTGTTACTCGACAGGAAGGAATCAGGTATTTCTTGAGCACCTACTATGTGCTAGGCACCTTATGCATATGCCATGTTCTTTGAACCTCCTGTGAGGAAGGTATTTTTACACCTACTACACAGATTATGAAAATGAGGCTTGAGGAGTTTAACTCACTAGGAATAAACCCTTGGTCTTTCTGAACCCCAGTTTTGTTTTGTTTTTCTACTTTATCATGTGCCTCCTGTGAAATAAAGGGAAGAAAAACAGTCTTTCAAGGCTCCGTATTTGTACTTTTATGCTCCTATGAGCGTATGTGAACACGTGCACATATCTGAGATCTAGGGTATTAAGACTTGAAGCATTAAAGGAGAGAAATTTATAGACTTAAATGCATGTTTTCAAGTAGACCTTTCTAAATTCCCTACAATTTATCAAAAATAGAGTTGGGTTTTACATTTTCAAATCCTTTAGCCCTTTGGGCCAGCAGAACGACTCTGAAGCGATCAGGCAATAGTTGAGCTGAGAACGTTCTGCCAGCTTGGAAAGTTTTACTTTACTTTGTTTTTTTTTTTAAGAAAGAAAGAAAACCAAGCTGTGACTTTACAATGCTTTGGAATTACAGAATGTGCTTGTAATTTTTACAATTCTGCACAGACTTCTTTGCCACATCTGGTTGATATTACTGGCAGGGATATATGAGGGAATAAACCATGGGCTGGAATGTGAAACATCCCACAAAATGAGTTTCTTATAGGTTGCTGCATAAAACATTTTGAGTCTCCCTCCCTTTGGAGGTGTGGCTTAAGTGATTTCATGGACTTAGGTGGGTTTTGTTGTTGTTTTGGATTCAGAGGTAAGGGTTGTTGCTGGTTTACTTGGTGGGGGTTCCATGATAGTTTTCTGAAGATGAGTGCAAAGGTTAACCCTCCCCAGTCATGCCATGGATCGGGTGAGACAAGCCATCCTTGAAGGGAGTCAGACCAATCTTTTGAAAAGCGCTGGACACTGATGGTCACGGTGAAACGGCAGCATGGACTGAACTGCTACAGAAAAAGGAAGAAAGCAGGGACACAGAGTGAGATGGGTGTGGGCTCCAGGAAGCCTCCTGAATCATAGTTGGGGTGGTGCATTAAACTGCTGAGAGCAAGAAGAGTTCAATTCCTCAAGCATGCCTCCAAAAGCCTGGCACATCCGGGAGTTCTCTGTGCTCTACACAAAACAGGAAGTTGGTAAAATGGAAAAATAAAACAAACACCCATCTAATACCTGGAACTCAGTCAAATCCCGGTTGGGGACATTCTTGCCCAAATCTCAGGAAGAGAGCTGTATGACCAGGGACAACTAAAACATTCACTGAATGCCTACTGTGTGTGTGTGTGTGTGTGTGTGTGTGTGTGTGTGTGTGTGTGTTGCTGCTGCAACATGCTGGTGGTTAGGATGCTGAGTATAGAATGCAGGCATGTCTAATCTGAGCCCAGAGGGTGTGAGCATGGGCTCCTCGCCACCTGGCTTCTTCTCAGACTTCCTTGGCCGGGACCCACCTGCAGAGTTGGAATGTTTCTGCACAAAACCATGTGCTGCTCTCAGCGCCCTGTGGCATGTGGTAGAGTTGGCCAGCCTCGGCCAGAGTGTGTGGCCATCACCAAGGAAGCTCAAATAAAGACTGTGCTCTCCCAGGGGCAACACAGCCCTCTGTTGAGGATGGCAACCAGGGGCCAGCTTCACCCACACCCTGGGGCCCTCATTCTCTTTATCTGGAATTAGAAACTGTCAAGAGAACTAAAAATGTCAGGGAAATACCACATTGTATATGGAAAAGTATCAGCCTTTTGAGGTGGGCAGTCCCTAAACACACATTCTCCAATTGCCTGAATGATGCAAATGTACCCGCATCTAATAATCTTGAAATATTTGTTCTTGAATCACATTCAGGATCAACAGAAACATTTCTAAAGAGCCTAATCATCTCTCATTTTCAGCAAACATTTGGGAATCTCTTGAGAGGACAAATAGCATTTTAATTTGATGCCCCAAATACTAGCGTAATTTCAAATCACACTCACAAAACAGTCTGTAACTTTGGCTTTCTTCTGGCTTTCCTATGGGCTCACTATCCTGGATGTTGAACATTAATTTCCATTTGTAAGGTTTACAGTCCATTTACAAAGTCCTGGAGATTGAAGCTTGTAATGAAAGTGTTGACACTGTATTAACAACAGCAAAACTATGATAACACAGCACTGTCCAAACCAAATAGAAATGGAGAAGTTTAAGTAAATTTCACGCTCCTTGCCTGAATGTGGCGTGCTGGACCTGAGTTTTTGATTCATGGTTTAGAATAATATTTTAATGTTTTATTCATGATGTTTCTTTTTTCCCATCATTCTTTCTCTAATTCCCCTCACCCTACTTAGGGTGATGAAGCCTGCTTGGAAGGCTGGCCTCGTCTTGATTGGCACTGTCTGGTGTATAGCCAGCAACTCTCCCCATGGTTGACTAAGTGAAGTGTTCGGCTCTTGAACTGATGCTTTGGCCTCTCATTGGCGTGTCTAGAGCTCTGTTCGCAAATTTTTTGTCAGTGAGTCAGCTTTTGATTGAAATATACATAGAATCATGCCAACATGTCCCCTAGTGAAGGGAGCACCTTGACTTCTAGAGGTCACAGAATTCTAAGGGAGAAGATGCATTTCTGAGGGGGTGAGAGGCTAACCAAGGACTGACTGATCCCCTCCATCTTGGTTTCATTTAACTTGGGATTCCGGAAACTCCAAGCTGTGGATCAAGATGCTGAGAGAGGCCTACAGTTAAGAATTGCTTTTAAAAATGGAAATCAGTGGTAACAACATAGAAAGAGATGCTGGATCATTGATTTTATTAATATCATGGCCATAATCATCTCCTTTCTGTGTCTCCACATCACCTTCTGTCCTATTTTTTAAGCACATGCACTTACACATAACATATCACATACATACACTTAAAACCTTCTCTCTGTGAGAGAATCCCAAACAGATACAGAAAGATTGATCCCTTCCAGGCTGCTGAGTCAAAGCACAGACATAATTTCACTCTAGTGCAAGATACCGACTTTTAAATTAGCTCAAATTCCTGAGCAACACGATGCGGAGATACCAGGGGTCGGGAAGGGTGTAGCAGCCGTGCAACGGGGAGGAGCTTTGTCTCCTTGGCACATCATTGGCGTTTTAGGTGCATAGAGATGTTAGTGGCAGATCTGTGTCAGAGACCGTAAATCATTACTGTGAATGGGTCCTAGTTCCCAGAGAGAGCATCTCTTTTCCCTGGAAGAGATGTGCATGGCTCAGGCTTCTACCCGAGACCTTCGGGGACTTTTATTCCATTTCACCACACAGGGGCTCAGCCACTGAACAAAATTATCTTAGGGAATAATTGTTATGGCCTCCACTGCTGATGGTGTTCTCTGCAGACCCTCTTCCCCTGTGCAGGGCACTCCTTTATTTAAATGAGAGTGAAGGATGGGAGATCATTAAGGTCTAATGAGGTTGGAAAGCAGCAGCAGCAGAGAAAGAGGAGTTACCAAGGGAGTACACGACTCACCAGTTTCTCTGCAAGTGGAAGATCTCACAGGGGTGGTGGGGAGATTGGGCGGAATTTCTCAGCTCTATCTTCAACATGCATGACCAGTTTGACCCCCACCCTCCGTCTCTGCTGCCATCAGCCTCGTGTAAGGCACCATCCTTTCTTGATTAGGTGACTACAGGACCTTCTCACTGATCTTCCTGCTTTTATGTGTATTCCCTCTTCACCCATCATCCACCCCATAGCCGCCATGATCGTTTCAAGACAAATCAGATCTCTTACTCCCCCATTTCAACCACAGTGTCCTAAGAATAAACCCAAGCCCCTACATTTCACAGTCTGGTACCTGTCAGTTCCTGGTACCATCCTGGTCCTCTCTCGCACATCCACCACACAGCAGCCTCTCGGGCCTTCCTCCTATTGTTCCAACACTCCCATCTCTTTCTCAACGCAGGGCAGTGGTCTTGCTATTTTTTTCTGCCTGGAACACGATGACCCCAGATATTGGCATAGCCAGTTCTCTCTTAAAATTCAGGTCCTGGTTCAAACCTTCCTCCCGCAGAGGGCTCTCCTGACCACCCTATGTATAGCAGCATCCCTTCCTTCTCATCGCTGTCTATATCATGACCCTATTCCCTTTTCTTTATAGCACTTACCACTTCTTGAAATTCTTTTGCTCATTTGTGTGTTTTTTATGTGCTTATTTTCTGCTCTCCCACCCACCAGCAGAATGTAAGCTTCTTGAAAGGAGGGCTTTTGTCTGTTTTGCTGACTCTATAATTGCCTATCCTGTATCTACCACAGAGTGGGCACTCAATAAACACTTAGTAAATGAGTGAATAAGAGAAGGAACTTGGTCTCCAAAATCTCCTTTTTCCTCTCAATCTATGGTCAAAGGCACCTTCTGTTCCAAACCAGAGCTCACTCCTCATTGCCCTGAAAAAGCCCCCAATGACTGTTTAATAGCATATGTGCACCCATGCACAGACACGTGCACACACACAAGGGTGAGGATAAATTGAACACACTAGATTTTATTCTCCAGTTTCCAACCTCTATTTCACTCTTTGCAAGACAAATTACTTGGGTTTACAATATAGAGGGACCTGCTCTGGGATTCTGAGAGGACCTTGGGGGGATGAGTCCATTTACACAGGTGGGCCATGCAGCACAGAGGTGAGCTGACTTCAAGGGCCATGGGTGTTATTTCACGCTCCCACCAAAGAGAGAGGAGCAGCCTGTGCCAGGACTCTCTGCTAGTAGGTGTGAGCAGTGCCCAAGACTGAGATCTGGGGAGGGAATGTGGTTTTTGGATGCTTATTTCAAAAACCTGGGAATAATATTCTGTGATACAATGAAATAAATAGATAAACTGTGTTTCCTTCAACCCCAGGCCTCATTGGTTTTCTCTTTTTACTTTTAATGGGCATAAAAAGAGATTGTCTAGCTTGAAAAAAAGGAGAAGAAGATTTGTGGGGACTCAAACAAAAACCAAACCTTGGTCTGAAAAGAAGAATATGTTATACTAATTTACTGAACATTGACCTAACATTCCAAATTATTTTCTTTGTTGATCTGAGATCTAAACCAGAGGTTGTTTGAAATACATCTGGTGAATGAATCCAAACCTGAAGTGAACCATGTCTTCTAAAATAACTGAACCAGAACCACACTGGAACATCAAAATATTAGTGTTTTCCAAACTAGTCCTCTCTAAGTCTCTGGCTGGTGTACCTGCAACACCAAGCTATTGCTTGTTCCCCTTCTCCCCCACTTAGCCCCTGCCCTGTCCTCTCATCTCCTTTCTGCAAGCCGGTGGTCATTTAGCAATGGGCCCTCACCCAGGTGGCCCTGGGAGTGCAGGCCTGTGAGGCTCTTCATTGCTCCCGGGTTAGTGAGAGATGCTGCTGTTCTGAGCACTCGACACAGTCCCCACCTTTAGACCTCTGTCACGAGGAAAAGAGGTTGTGTCTTTTCAGTGAGGGTGCACCCTTTAGAGATGAATGGGGCAAAGGGAAAGATCAGGAGGAAAGAAAGGAAGGAAACCTGGAATGAAGGAGAGAAGGAGGGAGGGAGGAAGAGCAACAACAAAAGGAAACGTGGAGCGGAGGTGGTGAACACAGAGATACAGAGAAGGAAAGGAAAGAAAGAAAATAGGGCTCCGTGGGGGAAAATATATCTTAGGTTTGTTTTTGTCTTTTTCTGGTTCCTCCCGAGGCAGATGGAAAACGTTCTCATCACACATGTGCCTCTCCATCCTGTGCCAAGCTCTACGTAAGCTTTTGTCTGTACAACATCCCCTCGGGAGGCAAGAAGCATCATCTTCATAGATTGCCAGAGCTGCGTGGTACCTTTTAGAACTTCTAGACCAATGCCTTTATTTTCTAGTTAGGGAAACTGAGGCACGGGGCTTTGGGGAACTCACCATCCCCAGCCCTCCGATTCCTGGTCTGGTTCTGTGCGCCCAGTCCAAAGATTCCTTTTCTACCTTGGCCATGATTTTTCATTAAGTGACAGGCAAGAGAAACCATGGAATGAGGATTATTGGCTTACAAGGGATTAAGGGTTGATGTTTCCAGAGGTCAGGCTGACTCGGGTAGCAGTTTATCTTTTAAGAAAAGGGATTTTCTTTTGAAAGAGGTAATACTGGCTATAAATTTGCTCATCCAAGGAACGATGAGCAAGTTTTGCCTATGGAGGTTCTAGGGGAGCACTATGTGGTTATTGTCATGACATACCGAGGAAGGGAATTGAGAGGGCAAGCCTCACATGAGAGCCATTCCAAGGAAAGAGTCAACAAAAGAAGGAGTAGGGGCTACTCCCGAAGGCTCCCATCCGGTGTTGGAAGAATGGAGGCCCATCAGTGGGGAGTGGGGAGTGGGGAGTGGGGAGTGGGGAGAAGAGGAAGTCTTGGAGTGTATGATGGAGGCTGCTTCTCAGAGCTGGCCGCCCTCTGAGGGACAGGCCCTGGCACACCTGAATCTCCACCCCCTGGGAATTTCAGAAGTTAAATAGCTGATGTCAGCTTGGTGCCAGCATCAGCAGCGGCTTCCTTCCCATCCCAGCCACTTACTTTTCTGAGGGCACATCCTTCATAAGGAGCCGGTGCATTTAAGGAAAAAGACCCCAGCCTGTTCCTTATTACCCAGCAGCCACTAGGAACTGACCAGGTTTGCCTAGAACCCTGCTTACCTGTCACATCTAACCTATTTACCTGAAGCTAATTAGCCAGACTTCAGTGTGCAGTCCCAAATTGCTATGTTGATGATGGCAGCCCTCCCTCTCCAGAAATGCCGATTTCCCAGCTCAGCGTGAGGGACTTCAGCAATCTCTCTTTCCAATGATATAATTTGATTTCGCCATGGGAGGCTGCTCTGGTCCTAGCTCACTTAGCACTAAATCTCTCCCTCGATGCTCTCATTACTTAATCTTCTCAGGCCCCAGACCAGCTCCGGCCTCCTATTTATTCATCTGGGACCCTGTTTACTTCCCCGTTGTAAATTACTTTTGGCTCCTAGCCCTCTGATTGCTGCAGCGATAGACTAATAGCTCGGAGCTACCGCATTTGCCTTGTGTGATGAGGCAAATAATATGCTTAACTTATGGGAGAGAAGTGCACCCTCCATTGATTTCAGTGGGGGAAATATTACTCAGGGGAAAGGACCAGACCATTTTCCTAATGGCTGCTGGTGGAAGTTGGTGTAATTACGGACAGAATTACGTGAAACAAATTGGCAAGTCCATAAATCTAAGCCTCCTGTTTCTCAAAGGCACAGAGGGAACTTCGGAGCTGGCATGGGTTCCTCCTCTCTGAGGGGTGGGTTTCTAAGAGGGGAAACAGGAAGATGTTGGCTCTCTGGTTTGCTTGGCCAGGGGATGCTCTTTCCCGGCTTTAAATTCTCTGAACATCTCAGGTCTAGGTGGGCAAATACAGCCCATGGGCCGATCCAGCCCACTGCCACCAGCTATTGTAAATGAAGTTTTATTGGAGCATGGCCACACCCCCTCATTTACATACTCCAAGGCCCTATCTGTGCTAAAATGGCAGAATTGTGACAGAGGCTGTATGGTCCCCAGAGCCAAATATGTTTACCGTATAGCCCTTCATAGAAAAAATCTGCCAATCCTTGCTCTACCAGAAGAGCCTTCAAACAAATGTTTTCTATGGACATGGAGAGATTTATTTGATCACTTCCCTTAACTTTCTTCTTTCAGGCAATTCAATCCCATGGGAACTAGCTTGGTTATCACGAGCTCTGTATCGCATCTGCATCTATTTATGTGGCTTTTCAACAACCATGTGGCTTAGTAGGTTTTCTGAGCCCATTTGACAGAAAGGAGAACTGAGACTCTGAAAAGTGAGGTGTTTTACCCAAGGTCATTCAGTGAGGAAATTGCAGAACTGGGATTCCTAGCTTGCCTGTCAGGCTCCAAATTCTGTTCTTTTTTCAGCTAAACCTCTCTGCTTCCCAAGAAAAAGAAGGGAGCAGGCATTGGCATGGGGGAGGATTTATGTAGGCTTGGCCTCTCTCCGCAGAAGGGCTGCTGAAAGGGGGCAGGTGAGCAGCCAAATCACAGGAAACACAAAAGCTAGAGGAGAAGCGAGGGGTCTTGTGTTCTTTAACCCACACTCATGGTGAGGTAGACGGTGGAGCAGACCCAAGAGTACTTTATCGTGTTTGGAAACATAACAGTTGATTGTCAGGCAGCAAGAGAAAACCAGAGAAGACCTGTCTGAGAAAAGCTGACTCCAGGGCCTTTATTGCCTGTGCAATGCCGATCTCCAGAGAGAGAGCGTGGTCGGTATGGCTTCCTTGTGGGGAGGTGGATGCCACCAGCCCTGCTGCAGTGGGGTGGGAAGATAGCCTTGATTATCACACCCTCTGGGAGCAGGTCTCTGGGCTTTGGGGCAGCCTGGAGCTGACACTGATGCCCTGAACATCTGCAGTGGAAGTGGGTAAGGTGGTGTGTCCACAGGCCTGCTGATGTCATCAGGTTGCCCTCTACAGCATATAAATCTCAGGTTAAAAACAGAACCAAAAGCATCTTTTGCAAAATAGCCTTTGGGCTCTGAACCTGGAAAGACAGAGGGCATATTGGAAATAATACAACTATGTAATAGCAGCTACCATTTGTTCAATGTTTACAAAGCACCAGGCATTGTTCTAAACGCCATCATCTTTCTTATTTAATCTTCATCATCCTGTGAGGTGGGTATAACTATTCCATTTTACTGAAGAGGAAATGGAGCTCAGAGGTGATAAATAATTTGCTCAAGCTAATGTGTAAGTGGTGGGGCTGAGAACCCAATCGGCCTGACATCTGAACCATTTCCCGTACCAAGAGTGGGAGGAGGGGAAACCACAGACATGGAGTCACACGGGTACTTCATATTTCTTTTCTGAGACTCATTTGGTACCCCTGCTCTCTTATCTTTTCTTATAAGGGCACTAGTTTTAATATGAGGACCCCACCCTCATGACCTCACCTAAACCTAATTATCTCCCAAAGGTCCTACCTCCAAATACTGTCACATTGTAGATTGGGGCTTCAACATCTGAATTTGGGGGCTAGGGTGGGGACACAAACATTCAGTCCATAATAAATGGGAAGAATTGCCATAGGGAAGATGTTGATTTTATGGAACTCATTACCTTGGAGGTAGTTGAGGCAGAGGACATGAACATCAGCTTCAACATCTTAATAGATGTGCAGTAAAAAAATAAGTTTCCTGGGGAATGTGCTAAAGGAAATATGGAAGGCTTCTTGATTGCAGGACTTTTCAGAGCCTTTACCTTGTTAATATATATATTGTGAATTTCTAAGAGATGAAAATACCTATACAGCTAGTTTTCGAATATTTTTTGACTATGGAATCTATGTTCATGACACATTTGGTGGGATTTGAGTTTTATAGAACTGGTACTGAGAAAATGTGAGGTTAGAACTTTTTAAAATTAGGTTAATTTGTAGGTAAAATAGCCATGAAAATAGGTGGGGTCCCTTGGCCTGGCTGGCAATCGAGGCCTATGGGGGTGGGGGCAGGCTGGCCGGGGGGAAGGACCCCAGGAGGTTAGCTGGCTGACCTCCTGATCAGGGCTGATGGGGGGACCAGCGGGCCTGGGAGAGGGGCTGCAGGAGGTTGGCTGTGGGATCGCACTGACCACGGGGGGGGGGGGGGGGGGGGGCGAGACCCTACACCGCGCATTATGGGGGGCCCCCCCCCCGGGGGG